>NC_061103.1:12114277-12163824 GCF_015104395.2 Macrobrachium nipponense | reverse complement strand
CATACAATATGTGTTAATATATGATATATATGCATACAATAATATATATATATATATATATATTATATATATATATATATATATATATATATTATATATATAATTTGATTTTAAATCACAAAGAAATTTTTAAAAATGTGATAATTATACGAACGAAGTTACAACCCGAAGGAAAATTGAAACACTGGAGATGCTAAGTACTACTTTCGTCTTATTACCAAGGATTGGTCACAGCAACGAAAGATAAACAGAAGCAAGGAACAATGTAAATGGTGGGTACAAGTCATAAGGTAATACAAAAATGTCGGGAGGTCACAGAACGGTCAACAGATTTAAATCGAAATCTACTGAATGTTAATCCTCTTTATTCTATCTTTCAATTCCTTCTGGTCAAAAGAAAGTAATCCTCGAGTTACATTAAAATTATTCACCCAGGTTAACTGAATCAAAACAGATTCTAACAAGTTACAAGAAAAAGTGTTATAGTGAAGATGTTATGTGCGTTTCAGGGTATGGGTTACTTGTAATTTCAACCAAGCCAACTGCATTATCTAAAGCGTCATCTATTAATGCCTTTGAAAAATTCAGTAATCTTTGATCTATGGCGGATAAGTCCAACTCACTAGTAATTATGGATAAAGAATTGTATACATAAAAAATGGAAGAACTGTTAGGTGACAATGATACTTAAAAGTAAGCAAGAATCCATTAGAAGAAATAATAAAATCTTTCAATAGTAGTAAAGGAAAAAGTATCCTGAAAAACAACAAAAGCCTCATTAATCAGTGTTCAACAAACTCACCCTCTTTGCCGTATAAGACCAATAATTCGTTCTGTTGGTTCCATAACTTATAAACTTTCAATATATTCTACAAAATTATTGTCACCCTTACTAGGAACTATTTCTGGTACCCATCTCAATAATTCTTTAGATTTGACTGACAAATTCAAGGACATTACAATCAATCCAGATTCACGGTTATAAGTTTTGATGTGTGTTCTTTATTCACTAAAGTTCCCATTGACTACTTTGGAATACCTTAAAGATGAATTGCATAAACTTGATTTGCCACTAACAATTAGCCAGGTCACAGAATTAATAAGATTATGCATCTGTGATTGCAAATTTATTTTCAATGGGGAATATTTTAAACAAACTTTTGGTATGGCAATGGGAAACCCACTTTCGCCTGTTCTTATTTCATATATGGAAGCTTTGGAACGCCTGTACATCCCCGAGATTTTCCATTTTCCTGCAACGTGGTACAGTTATGTTGATGATATTTTAGCATCTTACTCAAAGATTTGGATGTAAATAACATAATGGCTCAGCTAAATGATCAAGTCCCTTCTATTAAATTTACTTTTGAATTGGAGAAAGATGATTGTTTGCCTTTTTTGGACATCCATATTAAAAGCGAACCTTTTAATTGTAAATTTAGTATTTATAAGAAAAAGACAAATAATTTTACATATGTACACTATCATTCAGGACATCACATAAATAAAAAAAATGCCAGTTTTTTCACCAATGTTTCTTCGAGTCTTGCGAATTGTCTGTCCTGAATTAAAAAACATCAGAAAATTAGGAACAGATTTGTGCTATCCATCCCATATCATGGATATTTAAAATAAATCTATTAAGACCTTCTATAAAAAATCGGAAAGAAAAAAAAGTGCCCTCAAACACCCTTTGTTTGCCACATTTTATTGGATCTGAAGCTGTAAAATCTTTTTTAAAATTGTTTAATATAAATGTATCTTTCACATATAATAATGTTTAAAAAACATGCTTATAAAAAGTAGACCCAAAAAAGATAGTGATATATATTGTACATAAAATTCGTATTGATTGTGATTTATTTTACTTGGATCAGACCAGTAAAGAATTGAGCACCAGATTATAACAATGCAAATACTCAGTAAGAATAGGTGATATATATATCTATATATATATATATATATATATATATATATATATATATACTATATATATATATATAATATATATATATATATATATATATATATATATATACTATATATATATATATATATATATATATAGTATATATATATATATATATATATATATATATATATATATAATCTTAAAAGTAGGTGTGGTGGTGCATAATCTCAGCTTTTTCCGGTTAGAGACAGGGGCGCTTAGTGATAAGCGCTTGGCTCCTCGAAGAGTGCTGAAATGAAAAACAGTCAGAATTGGTGACCATGCAATAAGAGGTTGACGACATTTCAGAGATCACATGATTGGTTCATGCGGCGTGCCGGTTGCTATGGGAGTCCGCAAGGTGTGTCCGTGTGTGTGTTCGTAGCGTGTGGTGTATGGGCCCTAATGATAAGGGATGCAAAGAAGAGGGGATACTCTTTGATTACTTGTGTCGTGGTATAGAACACACATTGGAGGAGGTTCGAGGACACCCATCGCAAGGTAGAGTAACACGAGACTTTGGAAAGTTACCGTTTGAAAAGAGAAAGAGAAGTGTAGTGTGCACACATTTGTTTTAATTAACTTTCACATGTTGGAATGATGTAATAAATATGTCTCTTTATTTCAGATGGCTTCATGGCACCATATAAGAGAATGGGTTCTCTAAAGACTTTAATGATCATTTAAATGGCGTAATTAATCAGACAGTGATATTTAGGGGAAGTGTTTACTTAACCTAGTTCAGGAGAGGAGAATGACAGTTTACTGGAGGGTCAGACTTTCTTCTTTTAACTCCATTTTTTTATTCATTTTGTTCCATTTAATGTTTTTTGTATCTACGATGATTCATTAGCCTAGTTTGCATTTTTGGCTCATGCAGAATGATAAGCAGCAAAGAGAGGTAAGGGAGTTGCCTGTTAGTTTAATTTGCTTAAACGAGTGTCATTTGGTCCTAAAAGCTCGTTTATAGGTGGTGGCAGCGGTAAAGAGCTTTTTATAGGCTGTAGGTACGCTTCCGAAGAGACTATAGATAGATTAGGCATATTTTTTGGAAGAAGGGTTGTAAATATGTCACAGGCAACTCGCATTATTGCCAAGTTAGGGCTTAGGGACTCAAGGTTTAGCTGTGTCTCTTGCGTATGCCAGCTAGTGTTCCTAGTCAACAGCTAGTGTGAAGTGTGTTTCAGGTTACAGGGAAGTGAAGTGCAATTTTTGGCATATTAAAGTGTTTATAGAGTATGGTGAATAGGTTACGCGCATTTGCAATGGGTAAACAAGTTTGGCTTTGGTCCTATGAAGTCGTGAGTGCATAATTTCATATGTTTCCTTTCCTTTCTTTTTTTTCTCTTTTTATTGGTGTTAATTTACTCAGAAGTGTGTTTATATTTTGATGTCCCTCGAGATTCGGTATACATTAGTGGTTTTGTGGTGAGATATAAGGGGATAATTGGTATTGTGGGTTACGCCCTGGAGAGAGAGAGAGAGAGAGAGAGAGAGAGAGAGAGAGAGAGAGAGAGAGAGAGAGAGAGAGAGAAAGCAGCTGTGTGGATGGTTTTTGCTGAGCGAGCGGTTTTCTCTCAAACTTTTTTTTTTCTTCTCCCTGCTTTTTTTTTTTCTTTTCCTGGTGCAACCTTGTATTTCATATTAACAGCTGTTCATATGGTGCTTTACTGGGTGTGGGGCATGTTTGTTTTTTATCTTTTATTAGGAGATGATTGTTATTAATTTTTCTGGATTGGGATTTGTGTGTATAAATACATTAATGTTACTCAGGTTGGGGAAGATCGTAAGGTATAAGAGCCTTCGTAAGAGAGCAAAATGGCTAACGCAAGTGGTACACAGACTCTGTTTCACCAGATTACAAATGTTAGCGTGTGTGCGAGTCCATTCCATGGGGTTGTGGACGGAGTTCTTTCACAGCCGGTGCAAATCTTTATTGAAGGGGTGAATAATTATTCAAGCGCCAAAGGGATAACAGATGATATAGAGGCATTCAGAGAGGTGAAAGCTTTGTTAGATTTCAATAAGGGTGATCTTTTATTTCGTTGTTGGAGCTTTCAATATGCAAAATGCCAGTCATGGGCTGATTTGCTGGCATTTTTAAAAGCAGCTATGGCTCAAAGGAACACGGGGATATGGTGAGAGATCTAAGAGGATATCAGGTGACATTTCATGAATACAACCACATGGGTTAGAGTTTCCGTGATGATTTGGAGCATTGTTTAGTGATTGTAAAGGGAATTTGGTCATTGTAATGAGATAATCTGTGTGCTGGATGTGTTTGTTATTTGATGCGTTGCTATAAAAGTGGGACATGACTTGAAGCTACTACATTAGTAGTCAAGGGCCGAGTATTATATGTAGAGGGCTGCATCATAGTAATTATATGTATATATATATATTATATATATATATATATATATATATATATATATATATATATATATATATATATATATATATATATATATATATATACACAGTAGACCCCCGTATTCACGGATTTCTCTCGGGAACGTTTCCCAGCATTATTCGTGGAAAATTATCACATTCGTGTATTTTTCTATGAGAAATATCCACAAATTCCTTGTTTTTTTTAATCAATTTCAGCATAAAATGAACTTTTTGTTACGATAAAACTATTAAAAAAACCAAGTATGAAAACTTTTAGTGGGTTTTTCTTGAGTTTTAACTAACAAAATAGGCTGTTTTTTAGGATTTTTATAGGGGTTCCAAACATTCGGCAGGTTCTAACTGTTCACAGGCGGTGGGGTGTCTGGTACGCATCCTCCATGAATATGGGGGGACCACTGTAATGCAATTTTCTGTCCTATTTGTTTGTTCGCTATGCACACCTCTTTTTCATTCTCCCTCATTTTTTACAACTTTCGAAGTTGTCATCTATGTAGAAGTGCTTCTATAGGTACAAACAGGCTCCCCTCAATATGGGGATCACAAGGCACCCTCAGGAGCAAGGAGGGCAACCCCCCTGGGAATAGGGGAGAAGGGGGTCGTAGCCTACTTACCACGAACTTGATAGCAGGAAGGGCACAGCCTTTCTTTGGGAATTAGGGTCAAAGATGGGCCTACTGTATTCAAATTTGTTATCATTAGTTATGATAAATGACTACAAACGCATTTAACATCAATATCAAAGTTTAACTATAGGCTGAGTTTTATCAAAGCCCGTTTAAGAGGGGCCTCGTTATGAAAATCTTTCCCGAGCAACCTGTCGAAACATGCATGAGCCTGCCGTCATCCAGCGGTGCCTGACTGATCCTGTCAGTGACGCAGTAGCATTGTCTAAGGAAAGATGTAGCCTGCGTCCAGGTCATTTAGAAGTGAATGTGAGTTCCATATTTATTATTGAAGGACTGCGTGCTTTTAGAATCAAGTTTGCAAAATGCAAGTCAAAATGAGGATACTCTCAGGCAAAAATGAAGAGTGGGATGGAGAGGAGAGGAAAAATAAATAAAAACATTATTGGTAGCTACATGTTTAAATATTTGCTGAAAATATGATTGCGCTTTGGTATGTAAAATTAAATGAGCTTGGTATGTGAGAACACTAAATATAAGACAGCCTAGGAGCCGAATGAAACGATAAGATAGATATATGGTGAACAGATAGTTTTTCTTAATAACAGGCAGCGAACTAATTCCGCTATAGAAGTACTTTTGGAACGGCGACGTGGCTGCCGTGTGTCTTCAGGAGCGCAAGGCTGTGCTGGCATAGGACTAGCTTATCAACAGCAATCATACGGCAGAGATCATTGGGACTAAGTATCGCTGCCAATCGATAGGAGATGCAATGAGATGAGATATATATATATATATATATATAATATATATATATATATATATATATATATATATATATATATATAAATTATGTACTCTCAATTTTCTACTAATGATGATCTACAGTTTAAAAAAAAGTCCGATTTCGTAATGTAAAAGAAAAAGGATTATAATTTTATTTGTTTGCAATAAGAATTCAGAGCAATATATATATTTTTTGTAACCGAAATGGAAATCAATGCAACGTGGTTTTTATTTACTTTTCCTTAAGTGTAAATTGATAGGACTAGTGCGTCTCAAGTGTTGGTTGAGTGTAGACTGCACTAATAAATGTTTCCTATTAGACTTGAAAATTAAAGTAGGACAAACAATAGGCCTTCATCACCTTTTAGGAGAGGTAAAAATGTGGTCTCATATATATATAATATATATATATTATATATATATATATATATTATATATATATATATATAAGATAAATCATAAAAAAACACACACACACAATGTACGATAATTCTGGAGCTTTTGTACTGTAATGCTAACTGAAGTTCATCACAACACTGTTTCGAACTCAGTTCATCCCTGTAATTTGTCAGCACAACATTCTCCCTCATGGTCTGTTGTTCTCTGTTTTGAAATTTCGTTCTGTTTTATACTTTCAATGTCGGTTTTTTATTGCTCCTTTATCTACTCCCTAAACTAAACTCTTGTTTTTTTTCATCTGTCCATCTGCCTGTGGTGTTTGTGTATGGTAACACTGCGTCCCGGGCTTTAGATAGTTACGCTATGTGTAACAGTTTTTTAGTAAATAAAAGGATATCTGGGTGTACATTTGCAACTGAAAAGTGTTTTAATAATTTACTGTATGCGAATTACACCGTTAATATTCGAAATAGGATATTGTTATTATTGTTAAATGTAAGCTGAATGTAACTATCTAAAGCCCGGGACCCAGTGTTGCCATACAAAAACACCACAGCGGTGGACAGATGGAAAAAAACAGAGTATAGTATTAAGACAGGCAGTTGCAGTAGCTAAACTTCGCCCACCAAGATTTTAAGTACTGGATAAAACTTACCTTGATGAAACTTTACTAAATACAAGAACTACTTTAAAGTACCAGCTCATTTCTGTCTTTAATTCCGAAGTTGTTTTTGTTTTGTTCGCTTATGATTAAACAAAAATGATGACATAATGTTCAGTCGGGAACGACTGGCCTGCAGGCATATCACAAAATGTGGAAATTCTCAGACAGGAATAAACTTTTTAATTGCTTGGAGTGAGTTATACTAAAAAGGGGATAACAATAACTGATTAGTAATGCAATGTGATTGGTAAGCACTGTAAATTATTATTACCATTGTTTCTTTTGTTTGGCTTACAATTTACGAATTGTGTTGTTGATGAAGTGCACTTAGCGATACCATTATTTTCTTGCTGATGCTGATAAACAGATGCAGACGTAACTATACTCTGTTTTTTTTCATCTGTCCATCCGCCAGTGGTGTTTTTGTATGGTAACACTGCGTCCCGGGCTTTAGATAGTTACATTCAGCTTACATTCAACGATTATAATATTAACGGTGTAATTCGCATACAGTAAATTATTAAAACACTTTTCAGTTACAAATGTACACCCAGATTTATTTACCTAAAACTTACAATTAGCGTAACTATCTAAAGTCCGGGAAGCAGTGTTACCATACAAAAACACCACAGGCGGATGGACAGATGAAAAAAAAAACAGAGTATAGAAAATGCTAAATTGGAAGACAATACTAAAATCCTTGTGTGGAATTTCTGTGGTCTTCTTGGGAAGTTGCTGACGGAATGTTAATGAGGGAATGAGAATTCTGGAGGAGGTTAATTAAATGCCTCCTGAGGCTTGTGGCTGAAGGCAGAAAACAGAACACAAGACTTTTAGAATTGCTACGATTGCATAATGCCAGTACAATGTCAGTGTCATTCTCGTTGTGCAGATTAGGACCAATAAGCGCCTCATGCAGTGGTCTGGTTGGTTTGGTGTTTGCTTCTCACCTCGGTGGTCGCGGGTTCGATTCTCGTCCATTCCATTGAGGAGTGAGAGATATGTATTTCTGGTGATAGAAATTCACTCTCGACGTGGTTCGGAAGTCACGTAAAGCCGTTGGTCCCGTCGCTGAATAACCACTGGTTCCATGCAACGTAAGAACACCATATAAACAAACAATTAGAGCCAACGTGCAGGTGTGCTCCTGTGTAGTACCACACTTCTCTGGGTGCATCGATGGAATTCCAAAGTCTCAGCGGATATATGGGATCTTTCTTAGATAGTAACCCGCTAGGTTTGTTGTGGGGGGAGGGTTCGTTCGTTATCTAGGACTAATATTTCGTGGGGGTGTTTTTACAGTAATACTGTCTAGGAAAGATCAGATATTGTTCCAGAGTATCAGTGATTGGGTCGGTTTTAAGGATTAAACATTTCTTGCCCCATAAACGAGACCAAAAGATCAGAGGCTACAGGGTACGATTGATACCCTGATGATGAAACAGAGAGAAGCTCGGAGAGAGCAACGTGAAGAACTAGTGGGTGAGCTTGTTGAGTGAAAAATAGACCGATAGACAGGCAGGCGGGAGAAAAGGAATACAGGAAAAAGGAATCGGAAAACAAGTGGAGATTTCTGTCAGTTTTATTATTTTTTATTGTTTATATCATTTAATATCTGAATTGCAGTTTTTGGTTTAATTTATAGCCTTTTTTCCAGCCTATATACAGCCTATCTGTACTGTTATTTGCTCGTATTTTTAATATTTTATTTTCCAGTTATAATTTCTGTAAAGTTTCGTTACTACCTACATCATTTTTTCCAGAATCGTTGTTAGGCCTTGTAATGGCGGGGTGAACCCAACACAATTTCCTTACTGGGTAAAACACATTATGCATTCGATGTGATTTCAGTTTGCCTGAAAGGTTTGAAATGTCTGCTAAATTTAACACCGCAATTTTAAGGCGATCTCTATTGGTATTCTAAGAATGACCACTACCTGCGCAGGAAACTCGTATAATGAAGCTTCTCAATAATTGGAGGTGGTATTATATGCCCGTTCTTTGTTGGCTTTTTTTTGGGGGGGATGCTCGATATTCGGTTTTACAGACTGTATAACTGATGCACCTTGAAAACAAGACTAGGTACTGGATACTGGATAATTGTTTTTTTGTTTTTTTTTTTTTTTTTTTTTTTTTTTTTCCCTGAAATGACTGTGTAACCAAGGAAGTATGAGAATGAAATCTATAAAAAATCAAGACTTGATTATCCGGTCTTGCACTTAATCAATCAGCACGTTAGGCTGTGCCGTAGGTGACGGCTTCTTCTTTTCAAAGTTTCGTGATCGTCGACGATCGAAAATAAGTTGGGTGCTACGTTAAGACTATGTGTTTTTTGTAAGGCATCCCGATACACTGAAATTATATTGATGGTACTTGTTTTTAACATTAAATACATTTATTCATGTCTGGATTCTAGTATGCTATACCTACACGCACAGCCCAATTGCAATTCCGTTTACAATTTATAAACATCGTCTCGAGATCTTCATCTCCGAAGCAAAATTGCTCCGTTTTCCATGAGTTCGGTTTCGGTTCAGGAAACTTCTTGACCGTTGCCTCTTGAGTCTGCACCTTGCATATCCCCTTCCACACGAGGGGAAAAGACACGACGGGCACTCGGAATTGCCCGGCATTTTCACGCTTTTAAACAGTGTTACCAGATCAAACAGCCCAGCCAAGTCAAGCAGCAGTCATAGGCAGTCGAACCTATGGCTTGGGTCACACTCGTGCTCGCCATTACCCACAAAATTGGTAACAGTGTTTGCTGGCCCTGCATTTGCCCCTAAGGTGGAACGGGCTTAAAACTTAGGAAGCAGAGAACTGGGGGCTTAGTAAAGTATTTTAAAATTTCTATCATCAATTTCTGTTTTACATCTTTTGGCGTGTTCTCGAATGTTTGAGAACTCTGGATTAGATAGTGTAGCTCCAGTTCTATAACTGACCCCTCTATGACAGTCAATTTGACCGGTCAAGGTTTGAATTTTTATAGTCATTGCTGTTTTAACGTTAAATTAAACTCATTGGCTACCGTCTTCCACAGGGCTTTAACTGGAACTTCCAGCTGGTCTGGTTTCAATAATATATATAACCTTTTTATACAAATACTTTTTAGACAATTGTTACCCTTTCAGACTTTTTTTTTATAGATGTTTAAATAAATTTCTGAATAATAAATATATACCCAATTCTTTTTATACTACACTTTGAATGACCTAATTCACTATATGCACCTGTCATTAGCTGTAAATTGATTCCGGTTAATCTTTTTCATATTAAATCATTATTCCAGTACAAAGACAAAATTAGCCCTCTTATGACGTCAAGTATCGTCTATTTATTTTCTTGCCCCCCGATGTAGTCAGGGGAGATACGTGGGTACCTCACGACGCCCAACTGGAAAGTTGCCGAAACTGGGATTGTCATATGGGGGTCAGTTATAGGACTGGAGTCACACTATCTAATCCAGAGTTCTCAAATGTTCGAGAAGCGCCTCAGCGTCGTGGTTGGTATGGTATTAGCGTCCCACCTCGGTGGTCGCGGGTTCGATTCTCGGCCATTCCATTGAGGAGTGAGAGAGTGTGTATTTCTGGTGATAGAAGTTTCACTCTCGACGTGCATTTGATGTCTAGGCCAGTCCCTCAACGACGCTCCTGATTGGCTGTTGATAACCCAGTCATGGGGCTGGAAACTCTCAGTCTCTCTCGAGAGTTCACATGGGTATGATCTATATTCCACGCCTCCTGAGGGATACGTCTTTCAGAGAGGTGGAACATACATAATGCCTATGTGAACTCTCTCGATAGACTGAGAGTTTCCAGCCCTGTGACTGGCTTATCAACAGCCAATCAGGAGCGTCGTAAGGGACGGGCCTAGACATCAAATGCAAGGTTTGATGTGAATTTACTAAAGTACCAAGATTGAATAACCAATGACCTCAACAACTCTTTACCTGACGTGAGATCACTCAGGCCTGGAATTCTTTGTTTATGTCACTCTGTTTTTGCACTTCGTCCAAATGGTAACGGTTCTCTATATATTTTTTTTTCTCCTATAACTTTGTTTTATATTTTGATTGTAATTTTAAGTATGAGAGTGTTTTTATATTTGCATTTTAATCATTCCAGTTTTGATAATGAGACAGATATCTAGAAACGTCTGCTATTGCAAATAAAGAAATGTCGTTGCTATGGACGTCTTCCTCTGTTCTTGGTCCTGTTAGCCTCGGCAGATAGAAGCCGCCTACCCACTCACCTATATAAGTGCGTTAATATATAATATATATATATATATATATATATATATATATATATATATAATGTATGTTATATATATAAATGTACGTATAAATTAAAGGAGTACCAAGACTTTATTTGTATTCCAAAGATGACTTTGAAATCAAAGTTGAAAGTCTTGGTATACCTCCTATCATTTAAACGTGAGGATCTCTTATATGCTTCATCCACGGGACCATTGTGCAAATACAAGAATATGTATATAATATATATAATATAAATATATATATATATATATATATATATATATAATATATATATATAATATCATATCCAATCATCATCATCATTGCCTCTAATGCCGTGTGACACTGACACTTAAGCATCTGTGAAATCCCACTAAGTCCATCTGTCCTGCGCTTTCACTTCTAGGTATCACCTGTAATGTCCATCTCCTGTCTCATTGTTCTTCCAAATTGGGTGTGGGTCGTCCAGCTATTCCGTTAAGACCCTTTTATTTCCCCTAGAAGCCTAGAAGGAGGGGAAAGGGTGCGAAGGACGCTTCAGAAACATCTCCATTTCCCCTTCTTCATTATGTCACCTGCGTGGGAATATTTCTCACTCCCCATGACATCTGAATCCCGATATTGTATACCTTGATCGGCCGGAGAGAAATACAGATCGTAATGACTAATGTAAGGTGTTACTTGTTCGTTTGTATGGTGTATTTACGTTGCATGGAACCAGTGGTTATTCAGCAACGGGACCAACGGCTTTATACGTGACTTCCGAACCACGTCGAGACTGAACTTCTATCACCAGAAATACACATCTCTCACTCCTCAATGGAATGGCCGAGAATCGAACCCGCGACCACTGAGGTGGGAAGCAAACACCATACCAACCGCGCCACTGAGGCGCTTGTAAGGTGTCACTTCCATGAACAATTGTAACTTCTTTGATTTCTAAATCTCTTATTCATCCTGGCCAGTTTTTTTATATTTTTTATTTTATTTATTTATTTTTTAATATTCTTCTGTAAAAGAAAACCTCACCTTTTCTGTCCGCCCTCAGATCTTAAAAACTACTGAGGCTAGAGGGCTGCAAAATGGTACGTTGATCATTCGCCCTCCAATCATCAAGTGTACCAAATTGCAGCCCCCTATCCTCAGTAGGATTTATTTTACTCAAGGTTCAAGTTAGCCATGATCGTGCTTCTGGCACCTCTATTGGTGCTAACAACACAGGCCGCCACCGGACCATGGCTGAGAGTTTCATGGGTCGTGTCATTATACGCTGTACAGAAAATTCTATTTTTTAGTCGTTTGTCTTATTTTTAGTCGTTCTCTCTCTCTCTCTCTCTCTCTCTCTCTCTCTCTCTCTCTCTCTCTCACACACACACAGAGCTGTACTGAATAACATCGTTGCATAAATATTTGAAGGATTCAGCCTCATGAACCCGATTCTCCATCAGTTGTTACATCCTTGGTGCATACTCTGTCCTCTTTACTGCTATTTTTCGTAAATTTATTTTCGGTCCCATCTGTCTGCATTGGTGATGCATTCCATGATGCATTGTATTCTACCTTCGATCATATTTTTCTCATTACACAATTCATTAGAGGAGCAAACATTAAAGGTGGCATCACATTGCCTTGTAGTACCCCAATATTTTCTGCAAATTCTCTAGACAAGTCTCCATCAACATTTAACCCTACATCTGCTTAGATCATGGATCATTTCAATCAGCTTCGCATACTTAACGCGATATTGTCATGACGCAAGACCTTCCTTACTATTGGTCTGGGGTGGTTGCTGTCAAATTCCCTCTTGTAATCAGTGAAAGACATCCAAGCGGGAATTTGAGATTCCATACACTGATTCCATTCACTGCTGCTGCTGCTGCAACCAATATGTCTCAACAGAAATTTTTGACCATGCAACCCCCGCCTCGGCTAATATCAGCTTCATCGTCTCTAAGCATCTTAAGAGTTAATTTTCCCCAGCCTAATATTCATAAGCAAACTGGATATTCTCATCATAACTAACGTGAAGTGCAATGCCTCTATAATGACCCTCATTGTTCATACTGCCACTCAGGCTGCTGCGTTTCTTTCTTTATTTTTGTTATGTTTCTAGAGTTGTCCTGATGCGCATGTCTGATAGTAGGGTTTATAGTTATACATACGGTCAACATAATATATATAAATATATATATATATATATATATATATATATATATATATAATATATATATACATACATATATATATATATATATATATACATATATATATATATATATATATATATACATATATGTGTGTCTGTGTGTGTGTATATAATATATGTAGTAGTATATCTCAGCTTCGTCCCCTCCTTCCATATTCTACAAAAAAAAAAACTCTAATCAGTATACGAGGTAATAATTTCCAGCTCAAATCATCTGCAGTGATTCCATCTGATAATTTTCGCTATTACTGATTGGACGTCATAAACCCTGAATTCATCCATAAGAACGTCACGTCTTCATCAACGTCTGGTCTGTCGGTTGAATTATTTTCTTCATATCCCTTATTCATGCCTTCACAAAACTATTCCGCTCAGCCGAGGTCTTCTTTTTCTGATATTATTGACCAGGCTTTCTCACTGCCTTCGGACAGATTTATGTAAGTATACATGTATATATATATATATATATATATATATATATATATATTATATATATATATATATATTAATAAAAAATGGGGCCCATAGAAATGCCAAAATATCCTCAAGGACGCAGGAGTATACGAAATCCCAAGCCTGGACTGTGACCAATCTTACTTCGGTTTTACAGGAAAATCCTTTCCCCAGAGATTAATACAACGGTCAGTTAGGTATGGACAACAGAGCTCAGCTAATTTTAACCATATAAATAACCATAACCACAGAATAAACTGGAATTCGTCACATACAATTTATAGCAGCAAATGTCGGTTCAAGAGCCAGATGATAGAGTAGGCCTTGATCAAACAAAGACAGGTTTGTTGGGATTAAGATATCATAGATAAAATCTTCCTTTAACCAATGCTTAGGAAGATTAAAAGAGAAATTATCAACTGGGGTGACCTATTAAAGCGGCTACCTGTGGATGGATCACTTGGTATAAATACCTACCTTTTCTGTAACTTTTCCCATTCATTACCATACCTGAAGAGAGACAGCGGAGTCGAAAATATAGAACTTACTTTCTATATTTGGTATTTTTATGGGCTCCTTTTATTAGATGGAATTCTGTTGTAACAGAAAATTTTTACCAGTCATATATATATATATATATATATATATATATATATATATATATATATATATATATTCATCATGAGAGCATTCTGTCTTTAAGAGGGAGTGAGCTGAGATAAAATTGAGACAAGTCACTGACACGGCCACCCTTCAACTGCAGAATCGAGAATGAATCCCTGACAAGCCTTACTGGTAATAGCCAAAACATATTTCTATACCCAGTGAGCTCATCAACAGCACGTCAGCCCACCTCACTATACCAGCCGTCCCTCTCCTCTGTCTAGTGGTTTAGTTGGAATGTTGCAGCCTCCTTCCTTAGTTCAATTCGTCGCAACAGCTCTTTCCCCTCTGCAGCCTCTTTCATTCAATTTGTCTGTAAAGCTCCATTTGGTAGTCTCTCTCCCATTTTTGCTGTCCACTCTCTCCTAATAATTGTTTACAGCTGCGAGGTTTTCCTCCAGCTACGTCTGTCAAACCTTTTAACTGTCAATTTCCTTTTCAACGCCAAATGACCTCAAAGGTCCCAGGGCTTGACCAAAATTCTATATTCCATTCCGTGATAACATTTCTACGCTTACGTCGTCGTATCTAGTTTTTAAATTTTATTTTTTTATTTATTATTATTATTTTTTCTTGCCGTTCCAACCCCTCCAGCTCCGTATATAAAGAAACAGTTGATTTCAGTTGCTTGTACTTTTTCTTCCATTTGCCTGCAACCATACCCAGTTTGCTTTCATAGAGGAACGATGGTTCTTCATTACTGTCACTTTGTCTTCCAGAAACACGTTTTTTCCTCCTCAATTCTTTTGCGAATGCTTTTCCTGCCTCAGCTTCCTTATTGTACAGAATATGTTTCATTTCTACATTTTCTAGAATGTACCGACTGTATTCTAAATTTCCATGACAATATGCATCGCTACCTCTTACTCCTTTAAACATTCACTTTCAAAAGTCACTTCTTATAGATATTTCTAACATCTTTCACTTTAGCGCTGAATCATAAACTAGTATTAGCCACTCTATGCTCTGTGTTGAATGGCTGTTTGGCCTCAGTGCTTATGCTTTGGCCTTATTTACCACATATCTGACAATCTATGCTGTGTTTAATGGCTGTTATGGCCTCAGTGCTTATGCTTTGGCCTTATTTACCACATATCTGACAACCTTTTATTTCGTCCATCATATGTAAGTGTAAAACAGCCATACAACATAACTACCCATCGTGTGTCTCTGTCATTTCACTAAGCATTATCTCGTTCCATTGATTCACACTTGTCTTACTTTTCAGTCAGTCCTGACGATATGGTTCTCTGTAAAAATCAAGATCTGAAAGAGGGAAAAACTTATTTCATGTGAATTCCAGGAATCTTTTAATTTTATCATTTATATCTGACAATTTATCCATTTATGTCTTCCTTGACAGATCACCAATTGTTGAAGATGCGTTCCACAGTTACTAGAGAGTGGAAAGCTACTCTACTATGGTTTTTAGCATCTTCTCACTTTCTGTCCCGAGTGAATTCCCTGACGAGCATTTACGACCCTGAAGAAGACAAGGTAGTGGAGCTTTTCACCGAGGAAGACCAACAGGGCGAGAGCAGAACACTGTACTGGCACACACCGGCGCTTTCAGAAGACTGGAGGAGCCTCAGACAGAGTGGAGTGTAAGTGACTTTCTGCCATTTAAAGAAGTTACCTAACATTTAGGTTTACTTAAGGAAGTTACCTAACATTTAGGTTTACAGAGGACTACTAGATTTGACTTTCCTCGTAGATTTTCACAAATTTTGATAGGTTTTGTGAGCTAAATCGTTAGATTTCAGTTAGAATATTGTCATAAACACAAACACTACTAAGGGCATGAAGCCATCCATCTCTTTGCATATTTTGTAATTCGTCTAACCTTATTCATTTGTGGATCTTTAGATAAAAAAAACACTCCGTACAAAATGATTATTCATTGTTAGTGGTGTCAAACAGAAAAATGCCTAGAATAGGTCTAAGGTAGATAGACAACTTTTCTGACAAATCTCTCTCTCTCTCTCTCTCTCAGTATTCTGTGGATAGTTTGTGTATCAAGTAGATAAAACATATTTTCTTACTTGATCGCAGTAACAGTCGTTATGGGGTGGAAAAGAGCCAAGTCAAAGGCCCATTGATCTCGAAGAGTAGGACCCCTAATGCAACAGAGTCCTATTGACATTTTTCTCTCTTTCGTCTGTCCTTCTGTGTACGGTTGTTCGGTTGATGCTAAGCTGGCAGGTAATGTCGTTCAGGAAAACATTAGTTTTATGGTAGTTAGACGTCAATAACCTTCCAAATGAGGCGCTTGTGTTCACCTGTTTTCCATCGTGCCTCTCCGAATCAGTTGACTTTTGATGTCACGAGCAAAGGCGAGATCTGGAAAAGTACTTTTCCTTTTATTCTGGTGTGTTTTGACATCCATTTCGGAAGATGTATTTCTTTCGTCGTGCAATTTCGACAGTTATCAGATATTCTCTATCAGTATCCATGCTTCCTTTTTTCCATTCAAGCTTCTTCTTCCCAGCAGTGTCATGTTTATTTTTCAGGACGTTTTGTACATTTTCCCCAAAATGGGTTTGGCCCCCTGGCCAAAACGATCTTTCATAACTTTGGATGATCGGAATGCTGGGGGGAGAGTAAAATGGCCTTTTGCTGATGTAGTACAGTCCTGTTCAAGTGCAGGATTGTCATCAGTTTATCATTTTCATTTCATTTCTCATTTTTCTATCTAGCCATACTTTCATTCCAGCGCTGAATGATCTTATAGGTCCCAGCGCTTGGGCTATGCCCTGAATTCCATAATCCATCCATCCAAAATGAGTTTCCCTTGTGATGCTCTTTACATAATGCTACCCATATGATGAAGCATGATATTCTAACGACAAAAAAAGAATTTCTCTGTGTGTATCGAAAGATTAAGTCATTGTCTGGTGAGCGAAAGTTACTGGAAGATTGGTGCTCGATAGGTCTAAGTGAATTTGACGTTATGCTTATCCACTTAGCATCTAGGGAGGTCAAGTGGACTCTTTTGTAAATAATCCTCCCGAATGCAGGTTTTGTCGTTCGAATCGCAATGAGAAAGTCACCGTTCATGAATATATATATATATATATATATATATATATATATATATATATATATATATATATATATATATATATATATAATAAAGGTTTTTTTCCTTCGTGGCAAAAACCTTTATTTATACATAGCATCACGTTTTATATACTTCGTGATCAAGTTCATATATATATATATATATATATATATATATATATATATATATATATATATATATATATATATGTGTGTGTGTGTGTGTGTGTGTGTGTGTATACATTTAGGGCACAATTTTTCATGGATATACAACATTCATTGAATAGAATGGCTTTTTCACTGTTAACCAGCTTTTTTGGATTTGCTTCATATTTTCAAATTATTTTCTTCACTTCATTGTTCAGGTTACTAATGGATACATAATGGGGTTCTTCCATTTACTCTAGTATTTTTACACGCGACTGCTGTTTCGTCAACCGATACGTATTCGACGTTTATCAAGCGTACATATGTATTCGTGAATTTAAGATAATTCACGTTCAAATACCAAACCAAAAATCCTGATAATTTTGCAAAACAATTTTAGCGTTTTTTTTTTATCCCATTTTTTATTTTTACAACTTTCTTTCCTTTCTTCCAGGATTACCACTTAAATTTGTCTTTTACTTTCTTTATGTTCACATGCACACATGCATATATATATATATATATATATATATATATATATATATATATATATATATATAGTATATATATATATATCGAGCTACAAATGTCCTTTAATATCTAATTCGCTCTACCTCGTAATTAATATATTTTCATATATGTTTAACCGAGAGGGAATTTATTAAGCGATAATAGAATTGGCGACCGACGGGCACGAACCATCGACCTCTCAATTCCAGGACTGGCAGTGAAGCCTTAGCCAACCCCGCCACCGCAAGAGATATAAGTTTATGCCGCTTAATAAATTCCCCCTCGGTTAAACATATATGAAAATATATTAATTCCGAGGTAGAGCAAATTAGATATTAAAGGACATTTGTAGCTCGATATATGTATATGAATCACGGTAATGTGATATGACTTATATATATAATATATATATATATATATATATATATACATATATATATATATATTATATATATATATATATATATATATATATATATATGACTTTTCTTTCCACATATATTACCCACAAATATTGAGAGTAACGTAAACCAAGAAGAATTTATATTATAATATAAATATACATACATATATATACACAGACACACAAACACATATATAGTATATGTGAGTGTACTCGCGCGCATGACAGAAACGGCATAAATGTGGTAATCCTGGGAAGAGGGAAAGCTATAAAAATGGGATAAAAAAAACTGAAATTGCTTTGCAAAACTATAATGTCTTATAATATTATGTGTGCGAGCTTTCCTTATTTGGTGTTTTGCTCTGTATCGCCAAGCTAGAAATATATATTTACAGGGAGAATTATAAGGTTAAAATTCTTCAGAAACTTGCCCATTGATGGAGGGTTTAAAACTCCTATCGGACTCATGTAATGGCAACTATAAGTCACCTAGGTGGATGCGAGTTCGATTCTCGTCCATTCCACTGGAAGGTTAGAGATGTGTATTTCTGGTGATAGAAGTTCACTCTCGACTTGGTTCGGAAGTCACGTAAGGCCGTGGGTCCAGTTGCTGAATAACCACTGGTTCCATGCAACGTAAAAACAACATACAAACAAACAAATAAGTCTGATGCAAAGGAATTGCAGTATGTAACAGAGTTCTTGCAAATTTTGGTGTCAATCTTGTAGGCTATGCTAGCGTTGTTTGGCATCTATCTAAAACTAAAATATAAAGACTATAATGAGTTTCACCGCAGAAGACTGGAAACCCTTATGGCCTCCAGGGTTTTGATTATCTTAATTATATTTCAGGTTATGTGCTGTCAATAAGTTTCTGGAGTCGAAATGGGCGACATTAACAAACAAAAGATTCAGATGAGAAAAAAGTTCAAATTCAGAAGCTGAGATAGATAGGATGCTGGAAACTACAGCAATTGGTAATTGTTATCATGTTGAACACTATCTACGAACAGTTAAATTATTCTAAGAAAAACAAATTTATTTCCTCAAGAAAACACGGAATAAAGTCCATTTTAAAGCAAAAGTGAAACCAAGGCGTTATTCATTTCCAGTATTGAAATATTAAGAGTACTTTTGCAAATACCATGAGTGTGATATCTGTTCTTCGAGTTCATTTTGAGATTTTGCGATGCTGCTAGAAATAGCATCTGCTTTTATGCACATTTCCTTGAGTTATGGAAACAACGGTATTTATCTTTTGTTAATAAACTTGATGTTCCTCCTTTCAAGAACTTAGTGTTCCCATAAAGTCGTCATTCATTGGAATGGTTCCATTTCTATTTATTTTCATGTTAAAGAAGCTAAGTAAATCAGAATAGAGTTGCAGGATTTTGTGATAGTATAGGATATGCCTCTAGGTGTTTGAATGACCAGTTACGGGAAAGATTAATGATGAGGCAGCCAATTACCTTTCTCAAAGACCACCTCCCCCCCCCCCCCCCCCCTTTTTTTTTTACCATTGTGCTTTTAGCTTTAAAGAAAAAAAAAAGGTGGTTTTGCAATCAATTTTGGACACACTGAAAATTCTGTCATCGGATTTTATGATCTAAACATATATATAAAAAGGAAATAAATGGCATCTGAGGTAAGAAAAAACGAACCTAATTTATGTATAGGTGCCAAATCTCGTTTGCACTGCAAGCAGTTTGCAGTATCTGGAGGGGTACTCACAATTACTCTGAGCGGTGCATAATAATCTAACATATCTTGTTATCAGTAGAGGCTTCTGTTACTCCATTTGTTAAAACATTTTATAGTGAAAACTGTATAGCAGATCGCCATACATTTGCCAAATGAGTCGCTAAAACTAAACTCCCTGTCTATTTGTAAATACAATTTTTAAGTAAAAGAGCCTGTGGATATGCAAAATAATTATTGCATTTTATTGTAATTCGTCTGTCTAATTTTCTCTGTTATGAGGGTGTTTTTAATATATATTCATAATTACGATATAAAACATCATGGTGGGTTAGGCTGCAGACTCTGAGAAAGCCACGAGGCATCCAAGCTCCTTCATTTTTTCTTTATTACGTTGTAAATTATTGCCAATAAATTTCAAGAGTCGACTCGACATACAAACAAACAAAAAATGGACTAAAAAAGAAAAATAAAATCATAAAGGGCTTAGTTTTACACTTTTTTTTCTTTTTAATAATCAGCCACGCTTAAGCAAGAGCAGCTCTCGAAGTACCGTTGTTAGTTTTAGGCGGGGAAATTTTAGGGAAATTTTAGGCGGGAAATTTGAGCAGCGCTTCAACTGGTTGCTGACATCGACCGTGACTTGAATTCTGATTGGTTGTCCCCATAGCTGTTTCCGTGGCAGACTAATGTTTAGGCATAGTGCTAAAATGAAAAGGCTATTTCAGTACAGAAACGAAGATAAAATCCCTTTCGTGGGTAAATAAAGTAATGATATGTATTTTGTTAAAAGTAAAGGAGATTTTATGATTACGACCACTAAACTATTCACAATAGTTTATTAGTAAGAGTCGTCTGTTTTTGATACTCATTACTTCAAGCCTTGGAAACAATGGCTTCTCTCTTATGAACAAGCTTACGTTAATGACTTTCCATTTAAGTGAAAGATATGATGACTGCCTTCATACCACTACAGTTGTAGGCAGTTTTCGATAGGTGTGGAGGACACATTATAATATGAATGATGGCAGAAGAGATTGCGAGATAGCGACATGTGGCAATACTTCGTGAGCGTAGTAAAAGTCCGCTAGTTCTTGGAACTACCAATCACAAGAGGAGTAAATATAGTATGTCTCAGACAATGACCTGACTTGTTTATCATAATCATGACTTGAAATTAAATTAAGCCAATTGTGGCATTACTAACAACACTAACGACTGTACGAATACTGAGTTCATAAAAGCAAAGTTCGCTTAGAAGAGAGAAGTCTATGCAGTATCGCTAATTCGAAGTAACCAAAAGAAAAATGGTTTATTTGTGGCAATCACAAAAGGCCTCCTCGTCACTTAGTATTAAAAATCAGAAGAATGTATATGAATGCTTCATTGATAAGAAATATGTATTCAGCGTTTTAGTCTAATAATGAAATTATTCCAGTGCTGTTTGTGAAGTGTTTGCCATGAGACAACGACTCATAATTAGTGTTCATTGGCCAGGTAATTAATGAAGAGAGTTGAGCCCCTGGAGGACCCGATCACAGCGCTTTTATACATAGGAAGTTTTGTTCTGTTAATGACAAGGAATGCAAGAATTTCACTATGGGTTGTCAACAACAAAAACAGAATGTTTTACCCTGGGAATGGGTCTGATCAGTTGTTCACCATTTTCATATATCATTCAGAAGAATTTTAATTCATTACGAAATTCTCGTTCTAATGTATAGGCCTATAGAGCGTATTACGAAAGCGCGGGTTGAAACCATGTCCAAAAGCGCGACAAAACCTACCATCAAAAGAGCGGCGTTTGTTTCGTTTTCACCAGATTTAACTGGGGAAATATTCTTTCAACACAGGCATGAAGTCAGACAATAAACTGAACCTGGACTGACCCATTTCGCCATCCATATATTCCTTCAATTACGCCAGATTTCAGGTACTTCCTGAAAAAGCATGAGATGCACTGTCTCCTTTGCCCAAAAAGGGCCCTCCATTCTTCCTGCAAAGTCATCAAGCTGATGATCACTCAGACACTTAAGGAGGAAAGTTCAGGGCAAGACTAATGACGGACTTCATCTGTCTTTCAGTGCTCGTTGTTTCCCTTGGCTCCATGTTGCGCAACATAGCAGTGACACTGTCTTCTTCTAAACGAAACCTCTCACATATATGAGAAGAAAGTTGTGACAAGAACACTAAGCAGCTGTCTGACCGGAACCTGTTTTCATTTTTCCCTAGTTTGTCTGTTTCTGGACTTTTTTTATACCTAATTTTCAAGATTTTGGAGATTTTCACATTTTCACTTCAGGCTTCCAAGCTTTGAGTTATTTTTTTCAAGATCTTGAAAGAGTTTTCAAGCGTTGGTAGCACTGTTGGTGAACAGAGGGCAACAGACGGTATAGTCTGGCTAAAGCGCTTCTGATACAAATTTCAGCCGCTCTTTTGATGTAAAAAAAAAAAAATAAATAAATAAATAAAAAAACTTTCGTGAAAAACGCGACGCCCTTATAACATGGGGATCCACACTTTCGTAAAACGCCGAATGTGTCTATCCAATTTAGCAAGATAGAATCAAGTGCAAAAAAAAAAATAAAAAGAGAAATTGCATATTTTTAATAAGCTTTGTCTCTTTCTGTGCGGATCATTTGGAGTCCTTAAGCCGAGTTGCGTTAAAATGCAAGTTAATTTTCATTCTGAAGCTGGTGCTTTCTAAACATTCCCTAGGAGGCCAACAAGTTTCAAACTGTAAGCATCAGTTAGCATCTCTTTATTCGCCCTCATTTATCGGGCTCTTATATGTATTCAAATTGATCATATTTGTCATGTGGCCATGAAGGGGTACAGATTCCCCCTCCCGATCGGTAGTTCAACTACCAAACTCCCTTGCTGAAAAGTCCAGCGGCCGTTTCCAGCTATAAAATTTGCTTTCAAAAAATCATGATTTTATCTCCACTGCCGCTTCCTCTCGTCAGTCTTGCTGCCAGACACCTCTGGTAGTCGTGGGCGTCTCACTGATTTTTTAGTAATTGCGGTTACTGATTATTTTCGTGAAAAGTAGTCGATTAGTAATCGACTAATAACTTCTTTTTATATCTCTATAGCAATTTCTGGAGTCTGTGCATGAAAACATGCATGAAATGTATGAATAACTTTAGCATTTCGTTTATTTAGACATGTATACATTTTAAGATAACATAAATGTACTTTCATCTTCTAAAATAAAAGATAGAAAGATTATATAGAAAGGTAGTGTTAGCAATAACAGAGATGGATCACATTTGAATTATCAAAGGACATCCGACTCTAGTATTGTAGAACAATGTGCTTTTATTCTCTAATTACAGTAGTGATAAAAGAAATACAATGAGTAATCATTTACAAATAATCGTTTACTCAAAAAAGAGATCGATTACTAGAATCTTCAGAAGTAATCAAAGTAATCGAATCCAGTAACCAATTACGCTCACTACTAACCTCTGGTTATACACTAGGTCCCTCGTTGGCCGAGTAGATTTCGTGCTCGGCTACCAGTCCGGTGGTCCGAAGTTCGATTCTCGAGCTCGGCCAACGTGGAACCAGAAGAATTTATTTCTGGTGATAGAAATTCATTTCTCGATATAATGTGGTTCGGATACCACAATAAGCTGTAGGTCCTGTTGCTAGGTAACTCATTGGTTCCTAGGTGCGTAAAAATATCTAATCCTTCGGGCCAGCCCTAGGAGAGCTGTTAATCAGCTCAGTGGTCTGGTTAAACTAATATATTCTTTACCGCTTATCACTTCTCAGGGCAACTGTGGTGTGTTCTCCCAGTTCTCCCTTTAGGTTCTTGTACGTCATCTCCTTCGTTCACCAGATCTCTTTACTCTGCTGTCCAACCGCTTCAGCTCTTTCCCTTTACTGTTTGAGGTTTTTACTGCGAGGCCGAAAATGCCTCAGTGCTTCGCTGGACAGTCTCAGTTAAGGAAAATCAATCAGTTTTTAGTGTTTTGGAGTCACACACGCAAACAGCCAAGTACTCAGACACAGCTGCTGAGCTGAGCTGAATACAGAATTTGTAGGGGCGGCAAGGCCCAGGCACTAGGATCTATGAGGTCATTCAGCGCTGAAACGGAAATTGACAGTTAAAGGTTTAAAAGGTGTAACAGGAGGAAAACTTCGCAGTTGCACTATGATTCAATTGAGAGGAAAGGGTGGAAGGTAGGATGGAAGAAAGTGAATATGAAAGGAGATACAGTTAAAGGAACGAAGAAGGTTGCAGCTAGGGGCCGAAGGCACGCTGCAAAGAACGTTAAGTAATCCCTACAGCGCACGGCATGAGGTATACTGACGGCACTAGCCCGCTACGAGGTCCAGACCTAGATGCAGATATATATATATATATATATATATATATAGATATATATATATATATTATATCTATATATATATATATATATATATAGGCTTTAAGCATATTTAGAAGAACATGTATAAGATGATCTTAATGATAATGACAACAAAGAACAATAACAGATTCTAGCGCCTCAGTGGCGTGGTAGGTTTGGTGTTTGTTTCTCACCTCGGTGGTCGCGGGTTCGATTCTCGGCCATTCCATTGAGGAGTGAGATGTGTATTTCTGTGATAGAAGTTCATCAGCTCTCGACCGTGGTTCGGAAGTCACGTCAAGCCGTTGTCCCGTTGCTGAATAACCGCTGGTTCCATGCAACGTAAAAAATACCATACACACAAAACAAAAAGCCTTAAACTTCATCATTTAAATTTTTTTTAACTTAAAACAGAATAATGTTAGTTCGATAAAAATTCAAGCACCATCGCTTGGAATAAAGGCAAAAAAAAGCAAAGAAAAAAAAAAGACGTTTTAGAAGCGGGGGTCCAACTGACACACTCACTGACTAAACGAAGGAGAGATCCGAGTTGAACGCTGGTATCAGCATCCGTTACAAGGCGCCATTCGGTTAAAAAGGTCAGCAACATACCGCAGGAGGTCAAACGGTCATGGAGTAGAGTGTAGAGCAAAATAACCAGGTCAGGTCAAGGCTATGAACCTGAATATATCATGGTGACATTGCTGTTGACGCGTCGAGGGTGGCTGTGTCGCCTCTCTTTCTCTCTCGTAGCGCCGCCACTCGCTGCTCTCTTCTCCTCCTTGCCTCGGCTTCTGTTTCTTTTATTCATGTGCTCGCTTTCTTCAGGTCGCTAGTGGTGAATAACAGATCATGTGTTGATTCAGTAAGACGGAGTTCAGTTCTCTGTTTCAACCTTTAGGATATCGGCGCGAAAGGATTGATTGTCAGGTTCGGCCACGGATAATTAAACAGTTCCATTGTATTGAGGGAACACTTGCAGACCGTCAGAGAGAGAGAGAGAGAGAGAGAGCGAGAGAGAGAGAGAGAGGAAGTTGAACCCCCATTGACACCACTGCACAGAAATGATAGAGCATGTTTTAGAAATCTCCCTAACTATTTTTAGAATACTTCTTATTATGAAAATTGGTATATGTCGAAAAGCCATACCGTCAAATACAAGTCATCATAAAGGAGAGCAACTTTGATGATGACGTCTGCTCGCAGAAGAAGAGGTTTTAAACCGGCGTTCAAAACTTCGTCTTTGCTTTTTGCCGTGCAGCTTATCCATGATGTATCGTTGGCAAATTGAACGATCACAACTGTACGCATTTTTTGGTTTTAAGTTTCATTGACAAAAGAAAAAAAATTAACGTATCAAATATCTATGGATAGTGAGACCTATAAGATAGAAAGCGTGATAAAGAAGGCATTATTCAAGATAGAGTACAAAATCAAAAAGATAGTGATTACAGTTACTGCACGTGACTTCCTGTTCACGGGAACTTAGCTGGAACAGCTTCAGAAATGCAGCCGGTAAGCTCTTTAGAAAACAAAATAAAAATGGATGGTGAACTCTCTCGCGACAAGACTTGCTTGCGTATACGTCAGAAAGCTAGCATATGCAGTAAAGCAAGTGTGAAGCGAGATGAAACAGACATGACAAACGCCAGGCCTGTGTGCGTAGAGAAATAACACTGCGTGAGACATATTGGTTATGAAACGACCAACGCCAGCCGTAGTACTAGTATCATTATTCAAGTCACCGTCTCGTAGCCATGCTGGTAATGTTGCTGTGCATATGGCGGAGGATAAATTACAGGTAAAGAAGAAAAAAAAAATGAGTGTTTTTGTCTGTATCTGAATGGGGGAAGAAAATTTCCAAGGCATTATATCACTGATAATATAACCGCGTGGTACATCAGTGACTGGAAAATGATATGGAATGGAGCTGTATTTTGAAACGGTACTAAAGTTACGAATATTGGAAAGAGTCGACCACCAAAGGGGACAGACGAAAAACCAGGCAGACATGGGACCGACAAGAGCCTTTTAATAACGCAATCGGGAAAGGAGAGAATGGCGGCTGTTAATCACACCCAGAACATGAGCGAAGCAATCGCTATATCCAAACAACAACAGAACAACAGCCAAAACCCAACGAAGATGATAGGCCAAGAGAGATCCCGCCGAAAAAACAGAAGGCCCGTCATTAGCCCACGCGAAAATTACAAGGTGTAACTCGCTATATTGGTTCCCACATTTTCTTTCTTTAATGCCACTTGGATTTCATTAGAGCCCTCGTAAATTTCGACAGATATCTTCTTTTGAGGCTTTGCCGCTTCGGCGCTCCCCAATTACAAAACGGCAAACGCGCCCCCTCCTCCCCCTCCCCCGTCCACCGACACTAACACCTCCTCCCCACCTCCTACCCACCCCCCTCAAATCATAACATCACCTCAGAACAACAAAGCATTACGCTCTTATCCTTTGAAGAGAGCGACTCTCTCTCTCTCTCTCTCTCTCTTCTCTCTCTCTCTCTCTCTCTCCTTGAATTCCAAAAGTTAGATCGCCATTCTCTGCTTGATAACAATGAATGAAACTCAAATAAAGTTATTTTCATTAACAAAACCAGTGCTATTCAGCACTCACGACCTATACCAGGACATCCATATCCAGGATGCTGGAGTCGGCCTCCGTTGGAGAAACAGACCTTGACTGCAATGTGTATGTGAACAAATGGAATCGCTCCTCCTGTTTATTCTTAAGGTATACGCCATCTTTGTCAGTAATTTAATGATTCAAGTGAGAGTCAATATTAGTTACATCATTTCAGACATAGCTTTGATTCATTCGTCGCTCACTGAACGATGGAAACCTAAACAATGAATGATCTCTCTATTTGATATCATTACTTTCGCGTGATCTTAAATGGAAAAATAAAGTCGCGAGTAGCATTGAACTTCTTTTCCCACCGTTATCCTTACACTAAAGGGTCGGTTGCCTGATGCGCCTTTCCTTACAACATCAGGCATGGTTCATAGTTTGGCAAAAGGGTTTTTATGACCGCATCACTTTACTATTACCAACCACAGTTATTGACGGTGGGCCTCGTCTTTCACTAAAAAGTCCACCTGCAAAGCAACAGTTTCCACAGTTATTGGCAGTGGGCCTAGCCTTTTACTAAGAAGTCCACCTGCGAGGCAGCAATTTCCGCAGTTACTGGCGGAGGGTCTAACCTTTTACTAAGAAGTCCACCAGCGAGGCAGCAGTTTCCACAGTGACAGGCGGTGGGCCTCGCCTTTGACTAAAAAGTCCACCTGCAATGCAGCAGTTTCCACAGTGACAGGCGGTGGGCCTCGCCTTTGACTAAAAAGTCCACCTGCGAGGCAGCAATTTCCGCAGTTACTGGCGGAGGGTCTAACCTTTTACTAAGAAGTCCACCAGCGAGGCAGCAGTTTCCACAGTGACAGGCGGTGGGCCTCGCCTTTGACTAAAAAGTCCACCTGCAATGCAGCAGTTTCCACAGTGACCGTCGGTGGGCCTCGCCTTTGACTAAAAAGTCCACCTGCAATGCAGCAGTTTCCACAGTGACAGGCGGTGGGCCTCGCCTTTGACTAAAAAGTCCACCTGCGAGGCAGCAATTTCCGCAGTTACTGGCGGAGGGTCTAACCTTTTACTAAGAAGTCCACCAGCGAGGCAGCAGTTTCCACAGTGACAGGCGGTGGGCCTCGCCTTTGACTAAAGAGTCCACCTGCAATGCAGCAGTTTCCACAGTGACAGGCGGTGGGCCTCGCCTTTGACTAAAAAGTCCACCTGCAATGCAGCAGTTTCCACAGTGACAGGCGGTGGGCCTCGCCTTTGACTAAAAAGTCCACCTGCAATGCAGCAGTTTCCACAGTGACAGGCGTGGGCCTCGCCTTTGACTAAAAAAGTCCACCTGCAATGCAGCAGTTTTCCACAGTGACAGGCGGTGGGCCTCGCGCCTTGACTAAAAAAGTCCACCTGCGAGGCAGCAATTTCCGCAGTTACTGGAGGAGGGTCTACCTTTTACTAAGAAGTCGACCAGCGAGGCAGCAGTTTCCACAGTGGACAGCCGGTGGGCCTCGCCTTTGACTAAAAAAGTCCACCTGCAATGCAGCAGTTCCACAGTGACAGGCGGTGGGCCTCGCCTTTTACTAAAAAGTCCACCTGCAATGCAGCAGTTTCCACAATGACAGGCGGCCGCAAGGCAGCAGTTTCCACGACAGGCGGTGGGCCTTGCCTTTGACTAAAAAGTCCACCCGCAAGGCAGCAGTTTCCACAGTGGACGGCGTGGGCCTTGCCTTTTGACTAAAAAATATACCCACCTGCAATGCAGCAGTTTCCAACAGTGACAGGCGGTTGGGCCTTGCCTTTGACTAAAAAGTCCACCTGCAATGCAGCATTTCCACCAGTGACAGGCGACTATCGGTGGTGGGCCATGCCTTACTAAAAATCCCTGCAATCAGCAGTTTCCACAGTGACAGGCGGTGGGCCTTGCCTTTGACTAAAAAGTCCACCTGCAATGCAGCAGTTTCCACAGTGACAGGCGGTGGGCCTTGCCTTTGACTAAAAAATCCACCTGCAATGCAGCAGTTTCCACAGTGACTGGCGGTGGGCCTTGCCTTTGACTAAAAAGTCCACCTGCAATGCAGCAGTTTCCACAGTGACAGGCGGTGGGCCTTGCCTTTGACTAAAAAGTCCACCTGCAAGGCAGCAGTTTCCACAGTGACAGGGCGGTGCGGCTTTGCCTTTTGACTAAAAAGCCTCACCTGCAATGCAGCAGTTTCCACAGTTGACAGGCACGGTGGGCCTTGCCTCTTGACTAAAAAGTCCACCTGCAATGCAGCAGTTTCCACAGGACTGGCGCGTGGGTCTTGCCTTTGACTAAAAGGTCCACCTGCAATGCCAGCAGTTTCCACCAGTGACAGGCGGTGGCTTGCCTTTTTGACTAAAAAGTCACTCAAGGCAGCAGTTTCCACAGTTGACAGGGGGGGCCATTTGCCTTTGGACTAAAAACCACCCTGCAATGCAGCATTTCCACAGTTGGACACGGCGGAGTGGGCCTTGCCTTTGACTAAAAAGTCACCTGCAATGCAGCAGTTCCACGTGACAGGGAGGTGGGCTTGCTTGACTAAAAGTCCACCGCAATGCAGCATTTTTCCCACACGACTGGCGGTGGAACCTCGCCTTTGACCTAAAAGTCCCACCGCAATGCAGGCCAGTTTTCCACAGCGACTGGCGGGGACCTCGCCTTTACAAAAAAACCACCTGCAATGCAGCAGTTTCCACAGCGACTGGCGGTGGACCTCGCCTTTGCTAAAAAGTCCCCACCTTCAAAGCATCAGTTTTCCACAGCGCTGGCAAGGGGTCCCCTGCAATGCAGCAGTTTCCACAGCGAGACTGGCGGTGGACCTCGCCTTTGACTAAAAAGTCCCACCTCGCCCACTAAAAAGTCCACCCTGCAAAATGCCGCAGTTTTTCCACAGCGACTGGCGGTGGACCTCGCCTTTGAACTAAAAAACGCCACCTGCAAGCAGCAAGGTTTCCACACGACTGGCGGTGGATCCTCGCCTTTGACTAAAAAAAGTCCACCTGCAATGCAGCGTTTCCACACGCTGGGCGGTGGACCTCCGCCTTTGACTAAAAAACCACCTCAATGCAGAGGTTTCCACAGCGACTGGCGGTGGGACCTCGCCTTTGACGAAAAATACCCCCTTGCAATGCAGCATTTTCCACAGCGACTGGCGGTGGACCTCGCTTTTACTAAAAATCCACCTGCAATTCAGCAGTTTTTCCACTTTCGACTGGCGGTGGACCTCGCCTTTGCTAAAAAATTCCCACCTGCAATGCAGCAGTTTCCCACCGCGCTGGCGGTGGACCTCGCCTTTGACTAAAAAAACCACCTGCAATGCAGCAGTTTCCACAGCGCTGGCGGTGGACCTCGCCTTTGACTAAAAAGTCCCACCTGCCAATGCAGCAGTTTTTCCACAAAGCGCTGGCGGTTTGGACCCTCGCCTTTGACTAAAAAAACCACCTGCAATGCAGCAGTTTCCACAGCGACTGGCGGTGGACCTCGCCTTTGACTAAAAAGTCCACCTGCAATGCAGCGTTTCCAACAGCACCTGGGCGGTGGACCATCGCCTTTGACTAAAAAAAAAAAACCACCTGCAATGCAGCAGTTTTTCCCAGCGACTGGCGTTGGACCTCACTTTGACTAAAAAGTCCACCTGCAATCAGCATTTCCACAGGCGACTGCGGTGGAACCTCGGCCTTTGACTAAAAAGTCCACCTGCAATGCAGCAGTTTTCCACAGCACTGGCGGTGGATCCTCGCCTTTGACTAAAAAAACCACCTGCGAGCAGCATTTTTCCACAGCGACTGGCGGTGGACCTTCGCCTTTGCTAAAAAAGTCCCCACCTGCAATTCAGCATTTTCCACGCAACTGGGCGGTGGACCTCCCTTTGACTAAAAAATTCCACCTGCAATGCAGCAGTTTCCACAGCGACTGCGGTGGACCTCGCCTTTGACTAAAAAAACCACCTGCAATGCAGCAGTTTCCACAGCGACTGGCGGTGGACCTCGCCTTTGACTAAAAAGTCCACCTGCAATGCAGCAGTTTCCACAGCACCCGGCTTCCACAGCGACTGGCGGTGGGACCTCGCCTTTGACTAAAAAAAAAAAAAAAAAGCCACCTGCCAATGCAGCAGTTTCCACAGCTTGACTGGGCAGGTGGAACCTCGCCTTTGACTAACAAAAAGTTTCACCTGGCAATGCAGCAGTTCTTTTCCACAGCGACTGGCGCGTTTTGGACCTCGCCTTTGACTAAAAAAAGTTCCACTGCAATGCAGCAGTTTTCCACACAGCGACTGGCCGGTGGACCGTTTTCGCTTTGACTAAAAAAAAAAACACCTGCAATGCAGCAGTTTCCACAGCGACTGGCGGTGGAAACCTCGCCTTTGACTAAAAAAATCCACCTGCAATGCAGCATTTTCCACAGCGACCTGGCGTGGGACCTTCGCCTTTGACTAAAAAAACCACCTGCAATGCAGCAGTTTCCACAGCGACTGGCGGTGGACCTCGCCTTTGACTAAAAAGTCCACCTGCGAATGCAGCAGTTTCCACAGCGACTGGCGGTGGACTCTAGCCTTGTTTGACTTAAAAAGTACCACCCAGCGATGAACACAGTTTCCCACAGCGACTTTGTCGGTGGAAACCTCGCCTTTTTGACTAAAAAAGGCACCTGCGATGCAGCAGTTTCCACAGCGATGGCGGCGGTGACCTCGCCTTTTGACTAATAAAGCCCACTGTCCACCTGCAAATGCAGCAGTTTTTTCCACAGCGACTGGCGGTGGACCTAGCCTTTGACTAAAAAAAGGCCACCTGCAATTGCAACAGTTTCCACAGCGACTGCGGTTGGACCTCGCCTTTGACTAAAAAACCACCTGCAATGGCAGCAGTTTCCACAGCGACTCTGGCGGTTGGGAACCTCGCCTTTGGACTAAAAAGTCCTCCCCTGCAATGCAGCAGTTTTCCCAACAGCGACTGGCGGTGGAAACCTCGCCTTTGACTAAAAAAATCCGCCTGCATGCAGCAGTTTCCACAGCGACTTGGCGTGGACCCGCGCCTTTGCACTAAAAACGTCACCTGCGATGCAGCAGTTTCCACAGCGACCTGGCGGTGGACCCCTGCCTTTGACTAAAAAAACCACCGCAATGCAGCAGTTTCCACAGCGACTGGCCGTGGGACCTTTCGCTTTGACTATCCAAAAACCTGCAATGCACAGTTTTTTCCACAGCGACCTTTGCGTGACCTTTCGCCTGGACATTCAAAAAAACCACCTGCAATGCGCAGTTTCCACAGCGGACTGCCGTGACCTCGCGCTTTAGTCACCTTTGCATATGCAGCAGTTTTCCACAGCGACTCGTTTGACTCGCCTGACTTTTTAGTCACACTGCCCACCTGCAGCATTTCCACAGCGACTGGCGGTGGACCTCGCCTTTGACTAAAAAGTCACCTGCAATGCAGCTTTTTCCACAGCGACTGGCGGTGACCCTCGCCTTTGACAGTCCACAACGACTGGCGGTCCCGCCTTTGACTAAAAAATCCACTGCAATGCAGAGTCACAGCGACTGGCGGACTGGACTGCTGACCTAGTCCCCACATGCCATGCAAATCAGCAGTTTCCACAGCGACTGCGGTGACCTCCGCCGTTTGACTTTACCGGTACCTGCAATGCAGCAGTTTCACAGCGACTGGCGATGGACCTCGGCCTTTGACTAAAAAGTCCATCTGCATGCAGGCAGTTTCCTACAGCAGACTGGCGGTGGACCTCGCCTCTGACTTTTAAAAAGTCCACCCGGCCTTTTTTGCAAAAAGGCAAAGATTTTTTCCAAACGGACTGGCCGGTTTTGGACCTCGCCGTTTGACTAAATCCACCTGCCGAATGCAGCAGTTTCCAACAGCGACTGGCGGTGGAAACCTCGCCTTTGACTAAAAAGTTCCACCTTTGCAGGCCTGCCACCTCATTTCAACACAGCCACTGGCGGTGGACCTCGCCTTTGACTAAAAAGTCCACCTTTGGCGATGCAAGCGAAGTTTCCACAGACGACCTGCCGGTTGGGACCTCCTCCTTTGACCTAAAAAGTCCACCTGCCGGATGCAAGCAGTTTTCCACCAAGCGACTGGCGGTGGACCCTTCGCCTTGTGACTACAAAGTTTCCCACCTGGCCGGTGCCACAAAAGCCGTTTCCACCCAGGCGCCTGGCGGTTTACCCCGCCTTTGACTAGAAAGTTTCCCACTGGCGGATTTGCAAAGCCACTTTCACCAGCGACTGGCGGTGGAACCCCGGCCTTTGACTAAAAAACCACCTGCAATTGCAGCAGGTTTCCACGCCGAACTTTACGGCGGTGGACCCCCCGCCCTTTGACTAAAAAAACCCACCTGGCAAATGCAGCAGTTTCCGCCACAGCGACTTGGCCCGGTGGACCCCGCCTTTGACTAAAAGTCCACCTCAATCAGCATTTTCCACAGCGACTGGCGGTGGAACCCCGCCTTTACTTAAAGTCCACCTTTGCACAATTTGCAAAAGCCAGTTTCGGGCCACAGCGACTGGGCGGTGGAACCTCGCCTTTGACCAAAAGTCCACCTGCATTGCAAAGCAGTTTCCACAGCGACTGGCGGTGGACCGCGCCTTTGACTTAAAAACACCACCTTTGCATGCAGCAAAAAGTTTCCACAGCGTTTTCTGGGCGGTGGAACCCTCTCCGCCTTTGACTAAAAGTTTCCACCGGCAATTTGCTAAAGGCCATTTCGCAGCGACTGGCGGTGGACCTCGCCTTTGACTAAAAAGTCCCACCTGCAATTCGCAGTTTTTTCCACAGCGACTTGGCGGTGGGACCTCGCCTTTGACTAAAAAGTCCAACCTGCAATGGCAGGAGTTTTCCCAAACCCACGTCTGGCGTTGGACCTCTGCCTTTGACTTTAAAAGGTCCGACCTGCCAATGCATGAGTTTCCCACAGGCGGACCTTTGGCCGTTGACCTTTCGGCCTTTGGACCTTTAAAAAACTCCACCTGCAATGCAGGAGTTTTCCACAGCGACTGGGCGGTGGAACCCCATTTCGCCTTTGCTTTAAAAAAAACCACCTGGCAATTTGCAAAAAGGAGTTTCCACACCAAAGCGACTGGCGGTGGACTCGCCTTTGACTAAAAAGTAGACCACGGGGGGGCGGCCATGCATTTGCAAAAAAGGAGTTTCAACGAGCGTTTCCGGCGGTGGGACCTCGCCTTTACTAAAAAGTCCACCCTGCAATGCAGGGAGTTTCCACAGCGACTGGCGTGGGACCTCGCTTTGACTAAAAACCAAACCACTGCAATTGCAAGCAGTTTCCACAGCGACTGGCGGTTGGACCGCGCCTTTGAACTTTTAAGGAAATCCGCCTGCCGGAATGGCAGGAGTTTCCACAGCGCTGGCGGTTGGACCTCGCCTTTGCGAAAAAGTCCACCTGCCAATGCAGGAGTTTCCACAGCGACTGGCGGTTGGGACCTCCGCCTTTGAACTTTAAAATAACCACCTGCCAATGCAAGCAGTTTTCCCCAGCGACTGGCGGTGGAACCTCGCCTTTGACTAAAAAAGTTCCACCTGCAATCACAGTTTTCCCACGCGACTGGACCAACTTCCACCTGCAATGCAGCGTTTTCCACAGCGACTGGCGGTTGGACCTTTCCCTTTGACTAAAAAAGTCAACCTTTGCAAAACTGCAGCAGTTTTTTCCACAAGCGACTGGCGGTTTGACCTTCCGCCTTTTGACTTAACAAAAACACCACCTGCCGGAAAAAGCCGTGCAGCAGGTTTCCACAGCGACTGGAAGTGGACCTTTTCGGCCTTGGACCTTTAAAAAAACCAAAACCACCTTGCAATGCAGCAGTTTTCCACAGCGACTGGCCGGTGGACCTCGCCTTTGACCTAAAAATTCCACCTGCATTTGCAAGGCGTTTGTAATCCCAGCTTTTACGGGATGGGTTGGTTGGGTTTGGGACGAACAAATTTTCCAAGCCATGCAATGCAAAAAGGGGGGACCGTGGCTCCACAGCGACTGGCAGGTGGAACCATCGCCTTTAACTAAAAAAAACCCCTGCAATGCAGCAGTTTCCACAGCGGCTGGCGGTGGACCTCGTCTTTGACTAAAAAGTCCACCTGCAATGCAGCAGTTTCCACATGCGAACTGGCGGTTGGAAACCCTATCAGCCTTTTGACTAAAAAGTCCACCTGCAAATGTCAGCAAGTTTCCACAGCGACACCTAGGTCGGTGGTAACCTCCGGCCTTTGCCTTTACCTAAAAAGTCCACCTTGCAATGCAGCATTTTCCAACCAGCGACTGGGCTGGTTTGGACCTCGCCTTTGAACTAAAAACTTCCCACCTACAATGCAAGCCAGTTTCCACAGGCGACTGGCTTTTGGGGACCTCCGCCTTTGACTAAAAGTCCCCCTGCAAATGCAATGCAGCCAGTTTCCCAGCGACTGTTCGGCTTGGTGGACCTCGCCTTTGACCTATAACAAAAATGTCCACCTTTGCGATGCAGCATTTTCCCCATACAGTCGACTGGCTGGTGGACCCGCACCTTTCGACCTTTGACTAAAAAAACCCTCCTGCGATTCGCAGCGTTTCCACAGCGACTGGCGGTGGAACCTCTGCCCTTTGGACTACAAAAAAAACGCCACCTGCAATCAGCAGTTTCCACAGTCGAACTACGGGCGGTGGGACCTCGCCTTTTGACTAAAAAGTCCACCTGCCAATGCAGCAGTTTCACACGAACTGGCGTGGACCTCGCTTTTGACGAAAAAAACCACCTGCAATGCAAGGCACTTCCAGCGACTGGCGGTGGAACCTCGCCTTTGACTAAAAAAAACCACCTGCAATGCAGCAGTTTCCACAGACGACTGGCGTTGGACCTCACTCGCCTTTGACTAAAAAACCAACCACCCATACGAATGCAGGCAGTTTTTCCCACAGCGACTGGCAGGTTGGACCTCGCCTTTGGACTAAAAAAGTCCCACCATGCGATGCAAAAAAAAAAAGCAGTTTTGTTTTCGCCACGCGAACAATTTGGGCGGTGGAACCTCGGCCTTAATTTGAACTAAAAAGTTGCCACCTTGCGATGCAGCAGTTTTCCACAGCGACTAGGCGGTGGACCCTCGCCGTTTGACTACAAAAAGTCCACCCTGCGAATGCAGACAGTTTTCCACAGCGATGGCGGTGGACCTCGGCTTTTGACTAAAAAACCACCTCGCCAATTTGCAGCAAAAAGTTTCCCACCAGCGACGTGGCGGTGGAACCTCGCCTTTGACTAAAAGTCCACCTTTTGCCATGCAGCAGTTTCAAAACCGCGGACTGGCGGTGGACACCTCGCCTTTGAGACTAAAAAAACCTCCACCTGCAATGCAGCAGTTTCCACAGCGACGTGGCGGTGGACCTCGGCCTTTTGCGACGAAAAAGTCCCACCTGCAATGCAGCAGTGTTTCCACAGCGACTGGCGGTGGGAACCATCGGCCTTTGACTAAAAAGGTCCACCTGCAATGCAGGGGCAGTTTTCCCACAGCGACTGGCGGTTGGACTCCTCAAGCCTTTTGACCGTTAAAACGTCCACCTGGCCAATGGCAGCAGTTTCCAAGCCGACTGGGCGGTGGAACCTCGGCCTTTTTTGACTAAAAAGTTCCAACGCCTGACACATGCAAGGCAAGTTTCCCACAGCGACTGGCGGTTGGAGAACCCTCGCCTTTGGGACCTTTAAAAAAAAAAAAACCACCCGCAATGCCAGCAAAAAGTTTCCACCGCGAACTGCGTGACACCGCGGCCTTTGACTAAAAAGTTTCCACCTGCAATGGCAGCAGTTTCCCAGCGGACTGCGGGACCTCCGCCTTTGAACTGAAAAAGTCCACCCCCTGCAAATGTCAGTCAGTTTTCCACAGCGACTGTTGGGGCGGTGGAAGACCATCGCCTTTGACTAAAGAAAAAACCACCTGCAATGCGCGAAGTTTCCACAGCGACTGGCGGTGGAACCTCGCCTTTGACTAAAAAAGTCCACCTGCAATGCGAGCCAGTTTTCCACAGCGACTGGCGGTTGGACACCTCGCCTTTTGACTAAAAAGTCCACCTGCAGAAATGCAGTTCAGTTTTTCCACCATCGATGCGGTGGCCCTCGCCTTTGAAAAAACCCACCTGGCAATGGCAGCCATTTTCCACAGCGCTGGCCGTTTGGACCTAAAGCCAAGACCCTAAAAAAGTCCACCTTTGCAAATGCAGCAGTATTCCGACAGCGACTGGCGGTGGACCTCGCCCTTTGACTAAAAAGTCCACCTGACAATGCCGAGGCCAGTTTTCCACAGCGACTGGGCAGTGGGACCGCGCCTTTGACTAAAAAAACCAAAGGCCACCTGCGAATGCAGCACGTTTCCGGACAGCGACCTAGGCGGTGGAACCTCTAGCCTTTTGGAACTAAAAAAAAAAAGTCCACCTGCAATGGGACAGCATGTTTTCCACAGCGACTGGCGGTGGAAATCCTCGACCTTTTACTAAAAAAAGTCCACCTGCAATGGCAGCAGTTTTCCTACAGCAGGACTAGGGCGTTGGAACCTTCGGCCTTTGACTAAAAAAAGGTCCACCTGCAATGCGCAGTTTCCACCACGACCTGGCGGTGGAAACCTCGCCTTTGGACTAAAAAGTCCACCTGGCTAATGCAGCCGTTTCCCACAGCCGACTGGCCGGTTTTGGAACCTCAAAAAAACCTTTTGACCTAAAAGTCCCCTGCAATGACAGCACGTTTCCACAGCGACTTGGCCGGTGGGACCTCGCCCTTTTGACTAAAAAGTCCCACCTGCGAATGCAGCAGTTTCCACAGCGACTGGCGGTGGACCTCGCCTTTGACTAAAAACAAAAACCACCTGCAATGCAGCAGTTTCCACAGCGACTGGCTGTGAACCTCGCCTTTGACTTCAAAAAAACCACCTGCAATGGCGCAAGTTTCCACAAAAGCCCGACTGGCGGTGGAAGCCTTTCGCCTTTGACCTTTTAAAAAGTCCACCTAGCAAAAAGCCAGAAATTGGCAGGTTTCCACAGGCGACTGGCGGTGGACCTCGCCTTTGACTAAAAAGGCCACCTGCAATGCAGCAGTTTCCACAGCGACTTGGCGGCGGTTTGGACCTTCCGCCTTTGAACCTTTTAAAAAACCAACCTTTGCGAGCCGCAGGTTTCCACAGCGACTGGCGGTTGGACCTCCGCCTTGAACTAAAAAAAACCACCTTTGCAAATGGCCAGCAAAAAGTTCCATCAAGCGATTTTCCTGCGGCGGTGGAATCCGCCTTTGAAACCCCCTTAAAAATCCCCTTTGCGATGGGAGTTTCCAAAAAACCAGCTGGAAGATTTAACGGTCGGTGGAAAACCTCGGCCTTTTGAAAATAGATGCTTTACAAAGTCCACCTTTGCGATGCAGCAGTTTTTCCCACAGCGACTGGCGGTGGACCTCCGCCTTTGACAAAAAGTCCCACCTGGATGCACCATTATTCCAACATCGGCGGACCTTGCCAAAAACCCCCGCGTGGACACTCGCCTCTCCCTTTGACTAAAAAGTCCACCTCATGCAGCATTTTCCACCAGCGACTGGCGGTGGCCTCGCCTTTTGACTAAAAAAAAACCACCTGCATGCAGCATTTTTCCAGCGACTGTCAGTGGACCTCGCTGAACTAAAAGTCCGGTGGACCCCGCCTCTGCAATGCGCAGTTTCCACAGCGCTGGCCGGTTGCCCTTCCCGCCTTTGACTAAAAAGTCCACCTGCAATGCAGGAGTTTTCCACATTTTTCCGACTGCGGTGGACCCTCCGCCTTTGACTAGTCCACCTGCAATGCAGGAGGTCCACACGACTGGCGGTGACCTCGCCTTTGACTAAAAAGTCCACCTGCAAATGCAGCAGTTTCCACAGCGACTGCGGTGGACCCTCGCCTTTTGACTAAAAAGGGTCTGCAATGCAAGGAGTTTTCCACAGCGCTGGCGGTGGACCTCGCCTTTGACTACCCCCTGCAATGGCAGGAGTCCACCGCGACTGGCGGTGGAACCCTCGCCTTTGACTAAAAGTCACCTGCCAATGCAGGAGTTTCCACATGGGGGGCGACTGGCGGTGCAAACCTCGCTGACTTTTACCGGTCCACCTGCATGCAGTAGTTTTCACAGCGACTGGCTGGACCCTCGCCTTTGACTAAAAAAACCACCTGCCAATGGCGGAGTTTTTCCACATCGACGGCGGTGGCCCTCGCCTTTGCTAAAAGCCACCTGCAATGCAGCAGTTTCCACAGCGACTGGCGGTGGGACCTCGCCTTTGAACTAAAAAAGACTAGTCCACCTGCGATGCAGCCGTTTCCACACCGCTGCAGGATGACCGGCGTGCCTGACCTAAAAACTCCAAAAACGCCTGCAATGCAGCAGTTTTCCACAGCACTGGCGGTGGACCTCGCCTTTGACTAAAAAAACACCTGCAATGCAGCATTTTCCACAGCGACTGGAGTGGACCTCGCCTTTTGACAAAAGTCCACCGCATGCATCAGTCCACAGCCGACCTGGCAGTCCACCTGCAATGCAGCAGTTTCCACAGCGACTGGCGGTGGACCTCCGCCTGACTAAAAAGTCTGCAATGCAAGGCAAAGTTTCCCACAGGCGACCTTGAGGCGCGTAGTGGAACCCCTGCCTTTGTAGTTGTGACATCGCCTGACTAGTCCCACACCTGCGATGGCAGCAGTTTCCACAGCGACTGGTGGTGGCCTAAGCTTTGACTAAAAAAACCAGCCTGCGATGCAAGGCAGTTTTCCACGCGACTGGCGGTGGGACTTTCCGCCTGACTAAAAAAAACCACGCTGCAATGCCGCAGTCCCACAGCGACTGGCGGTGGACCTCGCCTTTGGACTATTCCACCTGCATTGCAGCAGTTTTCCCACACCGACCTGCGTTAAAAAACCTCGCCTGACTAAAAAGTCCACCTGCAATGCAGCAGTTTCCACAGCGACTGGCGGTGGACCTCGCCTTTGACTAAAAAAACCACCTGCAATGCAGCAGTTTCCACAGCGACTGGCGGTGGACCTCGCCTTTGACTAAAAAGTCCACCTGCAATGCAGCAGTTTCCACAGCGACTGGCGGTGGAACTCGGCCTTTGGACTAAAAGTCCCACCTGCAATTGCAGCCATTTCCACACGACTACTGTCGGTGGACCTTGCCTTTTGACTAAAAAGTCTGGATGCAGTTTCAGTTTCCACAGCGACTGGGCGGTGGAACCTCGCCTTTGACTAAAAACATCCACCTGCGAATGCAGCAGTTTTCCACAGCGAACTGGCGGTGGACCTCGCCTTTGACTTAAAAAGTCCAAAAACCTGCGATGCCAGCAAGTTTCCACAGCGACTGGGCGGTGGACCCTCGCCTTTGACTCAAAAACCTCCTCATGCAGCAGTTTTCCACAGCGGGACCCCCTTTTGGCGGTGGACCTCGCCTTTGACTAAAAAAACTGCAATGCGGTCCCACACGACTGGCGGTGGACCTCGCCTTTGACTAAAAAGTCCACCTGCAATGCAGCAGTTTCCACAGCGACTGGCGGTGGACCTCGCCTTTGACTAAAAAAACCACCTGCAATGCAGCAGTTTCCACAGCGACTGGCGGTGGACCTCGCCTTTGACTAAAAAGTCCACCTGCAATGCAGCAGTTTCCACAGCGACTGGCGGTGGACCTCGCCTGACAAAAAGTCCCAAAACCCCCCTGCGTGCAGCAGTTTTCCACAGCGACTGCGGTGGACCTCGCCTTTTGACTAAAAAAACCCACCTGCGTCACCAGCCCCACACGACTGCGGTGGACCTCGCCTTTTGACTAAAAAAACCACCTGCGATGCAGCAGTCCACAGCGACCTGGCGTGGACCTCGCCTTTGACTAAAAGTCCACCTGCGTGGCAGCAGTTTCCACAGCGACTGCGTGGACCCGCCTTTGAACTAGTCCACCTGGCGATGCAGCAGTTTCCACAAGCGACTGGGCGTGGACCTCGCCTTTGACTAAAAGCCACTGCGTGCAGCAAGTCCACAGGCGAACTGGCGTGACCCTCGCCTTTTGCTAAAAAAGTCCACCTGCCGATGCAGCAGTCCCAGCGACCTGGCGGTGGACCTCGCCTTTGACTAAAAAAACCACCTGCGATGCAGCAGTTTCCACAGCGACTGGCGGTGGACCTCGCCTTTGACTAAAAAAACCACCTGCGATGCAGCAGTTTCCACAGCGACTGGCGGTGGGACCTGCCTTTGACTAGTCCACCAGCGATTCAGTCCACAGCGACTGGCGGTGGACCTCGCCTTTGACTAAAAAGTCCACCTGCGATGCAGCAGTTTCCACAGCGACTGGCGGTGGACCTCGCCTTTGACTAAAAAGTCCACCTGCGATGCAGCAGTTTCCACAGCGACTGGCGGTGGACCTCGCCAAGGCAAAAAAGTCCACCTGCGTGCAGCAGTCCACAGCGACTGGCGGTGGACCTCGCCTTTGACTAAAAATCCACCTGCCGATGCAGCCATTTTCCACACGCCTGGCGGTGGAACCTCCGCTTTGACTAAAAAAGTTCCACCTGCGTGGCAGCGTTTCCACAGCGACTGGCGGTGACCTCGCCTTTGACTAAAAAGTCCCCTGCGTGCAGCATTTCCCACAGCGACTGGCTGGGGACCTCGCCTTTGACTAAAAAGCCACACCTGCGATGCACCGTTTCCAGCAGCGACTGCGGACCCCCTGACTAAAAAAAAACCACCTGGCCATTCGCCAAGTTTCCCAAAGCGCCTTTGGCGGTTGGACCCCCCCTTTGACTAAAAAAAAAAAAAAACCCACCTGCGATGCAGCAGTTTCCACAGCGACTGGCGGTGGACCCCCGCTTTGCTTTGAACCAAAAAAACCCACCTGCGAATGGCAGCAGTTTCCACAGCGACTGGCGTGGACCCAGCCTTTGACTAAAAAAACCACCTGCGATGCGCAGTTTTCCACAGCGACTGGCGGTGGAACCCGCCTGCTAAAAAAACCACCTGCAATGCAGCAGTTTCCACAGCGACTGGCGGTGGACCCCCGCCTTTGACTAAAAGTCCACCTGCAAATGCAGCAGTTTCCACACGACTGGCGGTTTGGACCTCGCCAAAAAGAAAACCTAAAAAAAACCAAAAACCACCTGCAATGCAGCAGTTTTCCACAGCGACTGGCGGTGGAGCCTCGCCTTTGACTAAAAAGTCCACCTGCATGCAGGAGTTTTTCCACAGCGACTTGGCGGTGACCTCGCCTTTTGACTAAAAAAGTCCACCTGCCAATGCGGAGTCCGCACGTCGCTGTACCTCCCTTTGCTAAAAAAACCACCTGCCATGCAGGCTTTTCCACAGCGACTGGCGGTGGACCTCGCCTTTGACTAAACAAAAAGTCCACCTGCCAATGCAGGATCCACAGCGACTTGCGGTGAAAACCTCGCCTTTGACTAAAAAGTCCACCTGCAATGCAGCAGTTTCCACAGCGACTGGCGGTGGACCTCGCCTTTGACTAAAAAAAAGTCACCTGCAAGGCAGGGAGTTTTCCACAGCGAACTGGTGGTGGACCTCGCCTTTGGACTAGTCCACCGCAATTTGCCAGCAGTTTCCACAGCGACTGGCGGTGGACCTCGCCTTTGACTAAAAAAACCACCTGCAATGCAGCAGTTTCCACAGCGACTGGCGGTGGACCTCGCCTTTGACTAAAAAACCACCTGCAATGCAGCAGTTTCCACAGCGACTGGCGGTGGACCTCGCCTTTGACTAAAAAAGTCCACCTGCAATGCATCAGTTTCCACAGCGAACTGGCAGTCACCCTGCAATGCAGGCAGTTTTTTTCCACAGCGACTGGCGGTGGACCTCGCCTGACTAAAAAAGACCTACCTCGCATTGAACTAAAAAGTCACCTGCAATGCAGCAGTTTCCACAGCGACTAAAAGGCGTGGACCTCTCGCCTTTGACTAAAAAGTCCACCTGCAATGCAGCAGTTTCCACAGCGACTGGCGGTGGACCTCGCCTTTGACTAAAAAGTCCACCTGCAATGCAGCAGTTTCCACAGCGACTGGAAAAAAAAACGGTTGGACCTCGCTTTGAACTAAAATTCCCCTGCGATGCAGCAGTTTCCACAGCGACTGGCGGTGGACCTCGCCTTTGACTAAAAAGTCCACCTCGGATTGCATCAGTTTTCCACATCAGCGGCTGGCGGTGGGATCGGGCCTTTGACTAAAAAAACCACCTGCGATGCAGCAGTTTCCACAGCGACTGGCGGTGGACCCCGCCTTTGACTAAAAAAACCACCTGCAATGCAGCAGTTTCCACAGCGACTGGCGGTGGACCTCGCCTTTGACTAAAAAAACCACCTGCAATGCAGCAGTTTCCACAGCGACTGGCGGTGGACCTCGCCTTTGACTAAAAAGTCCACCTGCAATGCAGCAGTTTCCACAGCGACTGGCGGTGGACCTCGCCTTTGACTAAAAAAACCACCTGCAATGCAGCAGTTTCCACAGCGACTGGCGGTGGACCCGCCCTTTGACTAAAAAGTCCACCTGCATTGCAAGCATTTCCCACAGCGCTGGCGGTGACCCTCGCCTTTGACTAAAAAAACCACCTGCGATGCAGCAGTTTCCACAGCGACTGGCGGTGGACCTCGCCTTTGACTAGACCTGAAATCAGCAGTTTTCCAACAGCGACTGGCGGTGGAAAAACCCGCCTTTGACCTAAAAAAAACCCCTGCAAATGCAGCAGTTTCCACAGCCGACTGTCGGTGGACCCTCGCCTTTTGACCTAAAAACTCCACCTGCAAGCAGGCTTTTTTCCCGCGACTGGCGGTGGACCTCGCCTTTGACTAAAAAGTCCACCTGCAATGCAGCAGTTTCCACAGCGACTGGCGGTGGACCTCGCCTTTGACTAAAAAGTCCACCTTCATTCGCAGGTTTCCACAGCGCTGCGGTGGACCTCGCCTTTGGACCAAAAAGTCCACCTGCAATGCATTCAAAGTTTCCACAGCGACTAGGCGGTGACACTCGCCTTTGACTAAAAAGTCCACCTGCAATGCAGCAGTTTTCCACAGCGACTGGCGTGGACCCACGGCCTTTGACTAAAAAGAAATCACCTTGCCATGCAGCAGTTTCCACAGCGACTGGCGGTGGACCTCGCCTTTGACTAAAAAAACCACCTGCGATGCAGCAGTTTCCACAGCGACTGGCGGTGGACCTCGCCTTTGACTAAAAAGTCCACCTTCAAGGCAGCAGCTTCCATAGTTATTGGCGGTGGTCCTAGCCCTTTACTGAGAAGTCCCACTGCAAGGCAGCAATTTCCACATTGACTGGCGGTGGGCCTCGCCTTTTACTAAGAAGTCCCACTGCAAGGCAGCATTTTCCACAGTTATTGGTAGAAGGCCTAGCCTTTTACTAAAAGAGTGAGACTGCAAGGCAGAAGCTGTCTTTTTAGTCGTCTTTTACGTCACGCAGGACTTACGTTGGTAGTATTCTTACACCCCTACCACAGGGTGCTGGCATTAGTATTGAACAACGGCGAGCGATTTCTGGTACAACCGAAGAACTACCACATTCACCAGTTACAGAGGCCCAACAAGCTGTAAGGCCCCGTCCACACGGCCGAGCTTTGCTCGACGAACTTTGTTCGATGTGATGTCAGAAGCGGAGAAACTGTGGTAAAGTTCTGACTTTTCCCGCTGTTTCTCCGCTTCTGACGTCACATCGGACAAAGTTCGTCGACCAAAGCTCGACTGTGTGGACAGAGCCTAAGACAAACATCCAATACGCCAACCTCGACTGTGCCACGACGTTCCCAGAGAATTGCTAATAGACTTTTGCACAATTCTGGAGTTACTGAAAGAATAAGTTGTTTTATAACTTCCATTTTTCAAAGGTATTGTCCTGAATGTATTATTTCTATCATCTATGTCATCTTCTGGCTGAGGAGACCAACTGATCAAGTTGGCGAAAGCTTCCAGTATATAGAAATTCATACGTACTAATGCGAACTTTATTTTTCAATTATCTCTTTTACAACAGGTGGATTTATTACAGCGAAGAGGCCTACGGAGGCGAAAATGTGACGGTGGTCTTCGGAGATGACGTTGCTATCAATATCTTCCATCCTGTGGTGAGTATAAGTCGTTTTGTCATTGCTTCAGTTGCCACTCTCCACAGTAGTCATTCCGTAATGGGGTAGTGCCGTCAGTACACCTCATGCGGTGCACTTTAGGCATTACTAAAGGTTCTTTGCAGCATGCCTTCGGCCCCTAGCTGCAACCCCTTTCATTCCTTTTACTGTACCTCCTTTCCTTTTCTCTTTCTCCCATCTTACTTTCCAGCCTCTCCTAACGATTGATTCTTGATGCAACTGCGAAGTTTTCCTCTTGTTACACCTCTCAAACCTTTACCGTTAATTTCCGTTTCAGCGTTGAAAGACCTCATTGGTCCCAGTGCTCGGCCTTTGGCCTAAATTCTATATGCAGTTCAATTTATTTCCACTGTAGTCAAATATTCTTGACATGTACACCATCATCATTATAATTATTATTATTATTATTATTATTATTATTATTATTATTTTATATTATGATGATTATTAGGTCACCTTACACGTAAGTTAGATTGAGATAATAATGTGGAAGTTTGATATTCTTCGAAATCTGAGACCCAAGAGTTGATCTGAGACCAGCGATCTTCTAGATATGGAGACGAGATTGTTTTAAATCTCTCTTTCCTCTTTTGCCTCCGGCAAACAGGACCGGAAAGAGTATGAATATAGTAAATATAGAGGTTGTCGATAATAAACACCTGGTGGAAAAGTAATAGGCGAGGTTTAGCGCAGGAAGCACGAGGTAGTTTGAAGTGTAATTGCAGAGCAGAAGGAAGGAACGTGTTCAGGAAGGGAAAGGAAGATAAGAACCAGTAAAAGATGGAAAGGGATAACTGAGGTGAACGTGAGCGAGAACTGTAAAAAGAGAGAAGACGTTGCAATGGAGGGAAGTCATTGCACACAGAAAATGTAAGAAAATGGAGAGAGGCTGAGTCAAAAGAATCCGTTCTTGCCAAGATCTGAGCAATTTGAGCCTGCTGAAGGTAGAGGAGGACAGTAACCACAACGGAAGAGGTAATCGGAACTCTGACGCTGGTTGTGGGAATGGCTATTGAACACGTGAAGGAGACATTTCGGATCCTTCCTAGACAGTGACCCCAAGGGTCACTTTAACTCAGTATGTATAGGTACCCACCTTTGCGGTGCGTTTAGGACGTACAAGCCCGTTAGGGATGACCGTAAAAATAAAAGATTGTAAATATGATAACGATAATGACCCCCAAGAAATATTATTCCTAAATAACGACCCCCTGAACTTTACTAAGGTTACTATCTAGGGAAGCTCCGACATTTCAAAGAAAACACACTGAGTAGAGGGTAATAGCAGTTAACGGACCATGGATTACAATGAGTTTCTGGGTGATGAGGGTGAACAGTGATTCCTGTCAAGAACAGGGCTTCAGAGTCGTGGATCAGTGGAATCATTCCCAATATACAGAGGAGCATGACAGAGAAAACTGTAAGAATCTCAGGGACGTAGTAGCATTGGGAAGGACCACTGAATATTTGTGACTGAAGACGTTAAGCAGGAAACAGAACTGATAGAAGAAGAGCTGAAACAGAACTGATGGAAGAGGAGCTGTGCGGGTTAAGGCAAAGGCGCAGGCGAAGGAAGCTGAGGGTGTATTTGGTACAGTGGTATTTATTTACAATACTTTTTCTAACGATAGCGAGGCGTGTGTTAAATAGGGAAGCTATTTGCTTGTCTTTTTATTATCTTTATAAATAGACCCACAAAAGATCTCAAGAAAGAACGGCAATCAAGTGCCAGTGTATAGGATAATAGAAGGAATTGCGAATGGACTTGGAATAAGTCATGTGTGTAGATATGATTCAGTTCCTAGAGGACAATAAGTCTTCATCAGAGTTTGAAAGCGTTTACTTTATGGAAATACTGAACGTCAGTGTTATAGTTAGAACATGAGTACATGATCGCTAGATGGCGAAAGGAATCTTCATTTGTATGACAGACTAATGGAAGTGGTTGACTGACATAGACATAGTGAATGACATGAATGGTCGAATTATGACAGAAGATAATAGATATAAGAAAGGTGAAACAAGGATGATGATGAGAATTCTGCTAAAGACTGGCAGAGGCGAACAGGAATAAGAAAGCTGGGGTTTTGAAGTACAGAAAGTGTTTGAGCCACCTATTTTCTTGATTTCAGGCCAATGTCTGTTGAATGGCGACAGTGAAACTCTTGCGCTGAAAAATAAATATCTACACATGACGTGGGAAGGTGGGTTGAAGGACTCGGATATGTAAACATTGAGAGTGAAAGAGGTTGTCGAGTTGGTGGAATGATCATCCAATTAAGAAGTTTGGAGATTAATAATTATGGGAGGTTAGATGAAAAATGTCAAAGAATGATGAAACAGCGGGCTGTGGCGGATCTATAAATCTTTCATGTAGCGGGGCGTTGGTCGGGGTGGGGGAGACTTAAGATTATCATATATACGTATATGTAACATGTACACACATCGATATACATAGATATACTATATATATATATATATATATATATAGATATATATATATATATATATAGATATATATATATGCGTGTATACACGCAGTAGTAGTAGTTGTTGTTGTAGTTTGTTATTGAAATAATTAACTAAGCAAATTTTTTCTACTAATAATGATTTATTAAAAGAAAACAATGTTCTAATTATTCATATCCATGGGGGGCGGGTACGTGACCAGCGCAACTCCCACCCCCCACCCCCTTACACATACACACACACACACACACACTGACAGCGGTGCTATGGTGTCCAGAAAAAACGCGAGAGGAGTTACAAGATATGGGTGACTGAGTACACTGTGGGGCTCCTTGCAAGGTGAACCATACATTATATATATCATACATATTAATATATATATATATATATATATATAATATATATATATATATATATATATATATATATATATGTATATATATATATATATATATATATATATATATATATATATATATATATATATATGTGTGTGTGTGTGTGTGTGTGTGTAACATAATATACAGTATGATATAATATATATATATATATATATATATATAATATATATATAGTATATATATATTTAAAATTATATATACTTATATATATTATTTATTTATATAAGTTAAAGTTTACAATTTCAATTTTTGGCCATTGTACCCCAATTTTCTACGAGACCATCAAACCTGTGACCTTTCGAAAGCGCTGGATATGAATTTGACGAGGAGAGAAATGTATAGTGCAAAATCCATAGATTTTTGGCCTCTGGCAATATCTTGATTCACGGTCTGCCGATTTTAAGATCGTGATGACAATGTAAGTTAAGACAATAATCAAGCGTGAAAAAGCCATTGAATGCAACATATAGAATTAGACGTCGTGAATTATGACATTTCTTCATATAATAAAACGCTGAAACAAACAGTTGATGTAATCATGTTTTCGCCGAAAAATCAAATCTACAAAGATAGATTTTATTTGTGATTTCGAATGTCAGTAACTGTGTGAAGAATCAAGGATTCCCGACTATTTCAAATAATTAAGCGATGATTGTCGTTATTATTTGGAATTGTGTGGCTTCAGTATTATTATTGTTATTATTAAATATTATCATCACCACCGCTGTTCATGACGTGCGCACAGTCGACTAGAAATCAGGAAAGCCTGATATTTGAACGGAAAACTTTCACCAAAATAAAAACAAAAACAAATGAAAATGCGCCGGTTTCTTCGCGCAATAGAGTTTTAGGTATAGCGTATAATGCTTTATGAAACGTTCAGCCACATCCCATGAAACTTTCAGCCACGCTCCAGTGGTGGTCTGTGTTGTTGGACGCACGATCATGGTTAACTTAAATCTTAAATAAAATAAAAACAAGTGAGGCTAGAATGCTGCAATTTGGTATGTTTGATGACTGGAGGGTGGATGTGGCACCTATAGCGGTGCCAAACGCACGATCATGGTTAACTTAAACCTTAAATGACATAAAAACTACTGAGGCTAGAGGGCTGCAATTTGGTACGTTTGATGACAGGAGGCTGGATGATCAACAGATCAATTTGCAACCCCATTTTTGATATCTGAGGGCAGACAGACACAGCCAACTCAATATAGTTTTCTTTCACAGAAAACTAAAAAGACCAGACGTGGAAAAAGCAAGAAATAGGAAAGTGAAGAGCCTCAACTACCTTTCGATAACGACCTGAAAGACAGCGACGACCCACATTATGATAATCAGTGATAAACCTTGCCATCAACGCTATAT
>NC_061103.1:12092855-12113777 GCF_015104395.2 Macrobrachium nipponense | reverse complement strand
CATATTGTATGCATGTATATCATATCTATACATAATATACCATATCAAGTATACAAAGCCCATTACAACACTGGTTTAAACCAGTGTTTTAATGGGCCACTTATATTTGATATGTATACTATGTATAGATATGATACATATGCATACAATATATATATATATATATGTATATATATATATAGTATATATATATTATATATTTAATTGATTTTAAATCGTGAAGAAATAAAAAAAAAAATGTAACTATATTTCGGTGGACTTGCTCCCACACAAATCAAGTACTGAATGACAGAAGAAGTTACATTTGTGTAATATGTAGTGGGAAATATGCCCTTATGGGGTCACCGCTAAGCTGACGTTGGTTCTGTCAATTGTCTTAATCTGCTTCATTGTTGCCTTAAGGAAGATATTGTCTATATGGTCAGAGTCCCTGGTTCCATTGGAAAACCCGGTTGCAGTATGGGAATCCACTCAGTCCTGTGTTATCAAACTTATATATGGAGTATTTTGAACAAGTAATTATTAACCCTATCAAACCTCCAGATATGATTTGGCTTTGTTATGTACACAACATCTCAACTTACTGGAAAAGCAAGTGGGGTAATTTTGAGGTCTTTCTACAAAAATTAAATTCCTTGGTCCTGAGCATGAAATTTAAGGTAGAATGGGAAAACAATGACCAAATCCCCGTTTTAGATGTCTTAATCATCAGAACTAATAACAACTACAAATTCGCTGTCCTCAGGAGACGACATGCTCACTTTCATACATACATTGTTACAGCTATCATGCCATTTCAGTTAAACTCGGCATAGCAAGTAACTTATTTCTCAGAGCCATGAAAATTTGCTCTACAGATTTTCACATGGATTGGGATAAGTCTTACTATGGCTGCACAGGAAAATTTCTCTCAGAAATATTAACTCATAAGCACTCAGTTAGATATCGACAACATAGTTCGGCAGTTTTCCATCATATAAATAACATGAACCATACCATGTATTGGAACTCATCCCGAATTTTATACAAAAGCAACTGTAGATACAAATGTCAGATGGTAGGATCTTCACTGATAAAACAACAACCTAATGGAGCCTTGGACTCCGACCATATAAACAATATCTTCCTTAAGGCAAAGATGAAGCGGATTAAATCAATTGACAGAACCAACGTTGGCTTAGCGGTGACGCCAGGCATCACCTAAGGGTATAATCTCCCACCATATTTTTCGCCAATGTAACTTCTTCTGTCATTCACTACTTGAGGCATATCCTATTTTAACAGAAGAATATATTTACGTATCATACATGTATACATCATATTTATTGAAATATGAAACACTGTCTCTCATTTGACAATGAAATTAACATTATGAAGGAAAAAATAACTTAATGGCACACTTAGATCCTCCCAAAATGTTTCAAGTTTCTGTTAAGTATAAAAGTTTACAGGTCTGAAGGTACACGATTCGACTTTTTTCGATATAATTATTTCTCTGCTGAGGAAGAATTTGAGCTTAGATATGAATATTATATGATCTTTTGATTCCTATACTGTAGCACAGAAGATCGTATTCGACACAAGATTTTGGATCAACAAGGGAAAGCACTGAGCTTGCTCGAAAAGATTTTAATGAACAAGAGGAGGTAATTTATATAGATGGACAAAAGAATTAAGAAGCACGTTGATGCAGACAGGAATGAAGACGCATTTTTTATGCAGATCGGAATGAAGACGCACTTAGATGCAGATCTTTAATCTCTTTTTTCCGAAGAATCCGCTTTCATCATTGCAGCCAGGGACGTGACAGCTTGTTTTTGAGTGTTACCCGAGAGGATACCGACCTTCAGAAGTTGCGTAATTCACCATTCTGACCGAAAAGTCTTTGAAGTAAATTTGCTTTACTCCTTATAAGCAAGGCAAGGGCCATTCCCGCTTATCTTTGAACTTCAGTCTCTCCGCAGAAATATGTTCGAATTCGCCTTTTAATTCTTTAACCACGTTTGAGAGCCTCGTTACTTCGAACGCTTCCGAAACGGAAATCCGCTTGCGATGTTTCGAGCAAAAGAAACGCGTCATCCTTTGCTCTTCAAAAATGGCTGCTGCGTGAATGATGCAAGTCTGAAGTTGGTCCTTGGTTTCTTTTTGTGAATTAAACACTTTTATTGGAGTTGGGTAAGAAAGGAGGGTTCGAGTTTCCACCCGCTCGCGCGCAGACACACACACAAACACACACACACATACATACATACATATATATATATATATATATATATATATATATATATATATATATATATATATATATATATATATATATATATATATATATATATATAAAGACAAGGAGGTGGTTGATCACAACACCATAAAGACAAGAAGTCGAGAAAGGAAGCAAACAGAAGACGTCGAAGTAGTATATATCCGCTTTATCGTGACGTTTCAAAGCTTCAGGCCTCATTTTCAAGCTTCAAAAGAATCCAAAAGAAAACCGCGAGAATATAAAAACAAACTCAGTTTAAAAAAAAGTGAAGGTTAAAATTATATACAATTTAAGATGAAGTTAAAATAACGTCGCAAAATATAAAAATACTCGCAAAGATAATTATCAGAAGCAAAAGGTAAAATAATATACACTTTTAAGAAGATGAAAATATAAAGCAAATGAACATTAAGCCTGTAGAGAGGACCAGTCATAAGATATCTTACGAGAAAATTTACATATTTTATGATTGGTCTTCTCGACAGGTTTAACGTTTATTCGTAATACTATATATTTCATCATAACCTTTACTTCTTAGAACTGTGCGTCTATTTTGATGTTCCGCGACGTTATTTTAACTTAATCTGAAATCGTATATGATTTTAACCTTCACTTCCTTAATATTTACGTTGTATTTTTATATTTTCGTTTTCTGGTGTGATTCCTTTTCCTCCCTCTTGTCTTTATGGTGTTGTGATCAACCACCTCTTTGTCTTTTTAAATTATATATATATATATATATATATATATATATATAGTAAGTTTTTTTTATATAGTTCGAGTTTATACCCGCACACATATACATATACTGTACATGTATATGAGTGTATGTTCTCATTCTCATAAAATAAAACCATAACGAGCGTACAGCGTTCGGAATAATCAAGTATACAACTTGAGTGTGTACATATATATATATATATATATATATATATATATATATATATTATATATATATATATATATATATATATATACTTTTTCTCTCATGTTGCATACTTGATTATTCCGAACGCTGTACGCTCGTTGTTATGGTCTTCGACGAGAGTGAGGGCATACACTCATATACATGTAATGGATGTAAGAATGTGTGGGTGTAAACTCGAACGAGGAGAATTTATTATTTCGAACCTTCCTTTCTCGGTTGGTTATTTCCTACTTACAAGTAAAATATGCACAGTTTCTCTCTCTCTCTCTCTTGATAACGAACTAGACAGAATTCCTTAAATCTTAAATAATTTATGTCAGCGACGAAAAATTAATTTGATATGGTTACATTTTGTATAGTATATGGACGAGTGCATATCAACATGAATATATAAGCTGTTCTTATTTAGAGTTCTATCTCTTTTTCTTTCGATTTAGAACTTCATGTCATTGTGATCCATCTCTGACGTCTTAGACGAAACTGCAAAGGGGCACAGATATATATGATGAGCCAATCAATATGCTGTGAATGATGACTTTTGTCATGAAACATCTCATACGAAATGAAAGAACTTCTCGCTTATTGGTTCCCAAGAAGGATCGCTCCGAGGCTGCTCGGGTGGTCGCGATGCTTCGTCATTTGGTCATTTCAAATTTGTCACAGCCGCTGCCAACCGACGCTCATTGTTGTCAGTGATCAAGTGAGACGACTTGCTGGTGGAATTATGATAGATTAGGTATTCTGTGATTACGTCTCTGAAGAGTTCGCTCGAACTTGTTGTCAGGGGAAGGGGGAAACGATTTCAGCGGGACTCACTCACGTCCAGTGAGGCTGACGATGTCGATGTCTTCGGTGGTTGCTCCCCTTCCGTTTCATGGTGCGCATTCTCTCATTACCAATTAGTGATAATGAGCTCTCAATCGTATGGAACAGACGGAAGGACCATTTGCGTGACGGGAAATCTTCAAAGTTGTCCTTATTTTATTTATTTTCTTAAGCTTAATAGAATGCTAGTATATATGTTTAAAAAAGCAGAATGACGGGAGTAACTAAAAGTAGATAATATGAGTAAGTGAACAAAAACTGTTAGATATTCAAATAAATAAATAATCGAGAGTAAAATGCGTGTAGTACCCAAGTGTGCCTATTAACAAACGCAACTCAGCCATGATCAAACGGCTATAATTGTTGCAAGGTTTGAGGACACGAATTAATCGTGCCATGTGGCCACCGCTTGGTAATAAGCAACCAAGTTGGGCTGTCGAAATGATCGCGCTATCGTGAAAACCAGTCAAGTCTTATTTGTACTAATGTTTGCACCTGTGGATTTCCACGACAGTGAATATATTTTGTACTTGCCATGCAAGACTGCTCTTGTGGGGTCTGTTCTCTTGAAGTAGCAAGATTTTCATATTGATGAAGGAGGTTGTTCTGCGTGTGAAAGATTTGCCTGGTTGGTTCCGCGGGGGAAACAGATGGTCATTTCGAATTCCTGATAGACACGGCTCTTTCGTAACTTTCAGACTCGTGTAGTCTTTTGGCAAACGAGATATCAGAAATGGCCGGTCAATTCGACTAGTGTTACCACGAGAAGAAAAGCGAGGTTAGGGCTCCAGGAGAGTCTGATGATACGTCAACTGAAGGAGGACATTTGCTTGAATCTGTTATTCATAAATACACAACCTAGGTTTGCAACAGCATCACGAACTTGTAGATGAATATCTTTTCTAACTTTGAGACTAGGTTTGCAATAGCATCACGAGCTTGTAGATGAGAATCTTTTCTAACTTTGAGACTAGGTTTACAATAGCATCACGAGCTTGTAGATGAGAATCTTTTCTAACTTTGAGACTAGATTTGAGTCGGGAAACTGTTAATGAAATCGTCACTTTTTAATGTTTACCGTTATTGTCTCTAGGTCCTGAGGCTGTGTGCATCTTAAACTTGTAAATCCTATTTACCACGACCTATTGTTTATAAAAGATAAATTATTAGAGCGTTTTTTTTTCCTTAGCTAACAAACAAATTCGAAGTTAATAAGCGGTAAGTTTTCTCAGTCCCAAGACTACTCTTCCTTTCCGGCTTGTGAAAAAAATGTCCTGTGTGTTCGACTGATAGATTAAGCCTGCATTGGACTTGGAAAAAATCGGTTTGATCTTGTTTCTTATAATATGTCTGGCATTCTACCCTGCACTGGCTTCTGAAATGAAGAATCGAGTCCATATTGCCAGCCTTATTGGTTGTCTTTCATCATCTCCATTGATTAAGGGCGTTTTAGGCGTTTTCAACTCTGTAACTAATAGAATGTTTGCTTTAGAGCTGTACCGGTATAGATTGACTTGTTTCGGGAATCCTTACCGACGAGGAAAGAAATCAAGGATCCACAGCATCGTTTCGGTACCTTCGGAAGTTCGGACAGTTTCTTTGAATGACGAACGAAATGACCGAAGAGGAAATGGGTCGAATGAACGCAGAAATCCAAAGGCTGACTTTTTCTGTTGTTTTGCCTTCGCTTGGTGAAAAATATAATGGCGCCATGCAGTGGACCAAAGAAGAGTCAGAATGTAATGAATTTGTGGGTGTTATCCACCGCAAGAAGACCTTGAGGGGATGCAGTGCGATCAGGGCCTGGAGTAAATAGGGCTGGGAAGCGCATCGACGCAAGAGACATCCGGAACAGAATCATGCCTCATTACCCAATGAAAGCGTGTAACTTGCAGCCATGGTATATTAAAATTTAAAACCGTATCACCTAAATGACGCTCATTTTTTTCTTCATGGGGTTTTGCTCCATCATTCTTATCAGTATTGCAATTTATAACCAAAATAATCCTCCCCTTATTTGTTGTTCTGCCTTTTGCATTTTTTAAACAGTATGCATGCATCGTCACAATATTCTCACGGAATTCTTTGTTAACATGGTAGTCGTCAATTGCATTATTTGAAGTGTCTCATAATATAAAATCTCTTTTACACATTCCTTCTAGTAGCATACGCAAAAAAAAAAAATTGATAAAAGGAAAGACTGCTCCCTCCTAATATTTCCTGTGGTTATTAGACTACATATTCACTTTTAGCTTACTAATCGTATTTCTGGTAGGAGGCCATAGGCAGTAAAAAAAAAGGGGGGGGGGGATATTATATTATGATGTATGTAAGTTTAACCAAGAAATGTAGCTCCTTGCTTGTTCTATAATCAACCAACACTACACTTTGCAATAAATATGTTTTTGCTTGTAATGCTGAATTTGGAACCTTGCTTTTGTTATGATGTACTCTGGATTGGCGACATAAGCCACCAAAGAACTTTTTTCTCCTGGCCAGGATGTTACAGCAGTAGGTTTGTTAAAGAACCTTCCACTGGAAATTGCCCAACAGGCCAAACTCCATAGGGAAATGGTCTTGTTAACTAAACTAATGCTGCAATTATTTTAGTAAGACTTAGCGTTTGCCCTTTTGCTAGCCTATTTTTGATTGACTCCAGAGCTCTGCATAGCAGTATTCCAATTAGAGATTTCTCAGCAAACGCTCCTAATAGTAATATGTCATCTGATACTGTTCGGCCGACTAAAATTTCAATGAATATAATCCTTCAGGTCAGAATTCCACTGCTGTACGTTCTGTGAGCTAGAAATTACTGTACGTTATTCGAATATTACTCCTGGTTAACTTTTGGTTTGAGTAGTTTCATTGGCCGAACTCGACTGCTTGGTGTTCTGGCAACCAAGAACCTTATCAGACCCGTCCTTGGAATGGCTTTTACTGCTAATAATTCCACTGGCCAGGCTGAAAGAGGATGTGGTTTTACCAGCCATGCATAAGGTATAGTTCTGTTCATTTCTCCGGTGAGAGAGACTTTTCTCCGGTGAGAGAGACCTGGTCCCTCGCTGAAATTGGCGCCCATGAGGTAACTATCGTCTTCTTCTTCTCTTTTTTCTTCACAGCAGAAAGCCCACGATTGGTCAGTTTCGTGGCGTTCCTCCTTTCTAACTTTGTATTTGCTTTGCATATATATATTATATATATATATATATATATATATATATATATATATATTATATATGTATATATATATATATATATATATATATATATATATATATATATGCTTAAAAAATCACAGTAGATGCACGTGACTTCATAAATAAGCGAATTCCACAGGAAAATGATAGTCGTAAATCCAAGCGCTTTCGTCTTTACTCAGACATTGTCAAGGAGTTAAATTACCTTGACAATGTCTGAGTAAAGACGAAAGCGCTTGGATTTACGACTATCATTTTCCTGTGGAATTTGCTTATGTATATATATTATATATAAATATATATATATATATATATATATATTGCTTATACATGAGGTTTTAGTCTTCTTTTTTCACGAAGATATATATATATATATATATATATATATATATATATATATATATATATATATATGAGGATAGTAGTCCACAGGGGGAAAGAAGAGCTGAAATTAATTTTAGCTCAACAGTTTCGGCCTCTACTGGCCCTTATCGAGAGCTGTTTGATAAACACATAAGGGGCCAGTGGAGGCCGAAACTGTTGAGCTTTTCTTTTCCCCTGTGGACTACAACCTCACACTTATACATGTGTAAACGAACATGTGGAAACATGTCCCACAGTAATAAAACCCTGACTCACCACCCGACTGAAGGACCCTGTTCTTTCGAGTGAGAGTCCAGGGCAGTAGCAATTCGGACGCAAAGGTCACAGAGAGGTCACTGTGGGATATGATGGAAATGAATACGTGGAAAATAAATTTCCGACTCACGGTCGAAGGGGAAAGTCGAATGTGAGCATTTCGAGCGCTGATGGGTCGCGGTGTTGGGTAAAATTCGCTGGTATGTAACTTAAAAGCGTCAGTCCCCTGCCCAGGAGATACCCTTGGTTACGTCTTAGGTTCCAGTTCCTTCTATGACCTAGCGCTGCAGTGGCGTGGTCGGTATGGTGTTGACCGTGCCACCTCAGTGGCGTGGTCGGTATGGTGTTGACCGTGCCACCTCAGTGGCCGCGAGTTCGATTCTCGAGCATTCCATTGAGGAGTGAGAGATGTGTATTTCTGGTGATCGAAGTTCACTCTTGACGTGGTTCGGAAGTCACGTAAAGCCGTGTGTCCCGTTGCTGAATAACCACTGGTTCCATGCAACGTAAAAACACCATACAAAACAAACAAACCTTCTTTGACCTTTGTGTCCGAATTGTTAATTCCCTGGACTCTCTTTATGAAAGACTGGGGTTTAATCAGTGATAAGTCAGATATATATATATATATATATATATATATATATATATATATATATATATATATATATTATTACGTATATATATATATTATATATATATATATATATATATATACATATATATATATATATATATATATATTATATATATATGTGTGTGTGTGTGTGTGTGTGTGTGTGTGTGTGATTTTTTATTACAGTACTGTGACATTTATATATTCACAAACATCGAAGCTACAAATCTCGCGTAATATCCAATTAGTGCTACTTTGGAAATAATGCCGAAGAGGGAATATAATTGATAGGTGCTTCGTCACTGTCAGATTCGATCCGCTAATTGTGAAATACACACACACACACACACACACACACACACACATATATATATATATATATATATATATATATATATATATATATATATATATATATATATATATTCATATACAATTGTAATAGCCACAATGCCCTCTTAACTTTTCAAATTCTTTACTCTTTTTTTGGATACGCTTGTCACTACAAAGCCTTGAGCTCCAACTTCAAAGAAATTTGAAGAAATCACGATATCTGGTAGCGGGAAACGAACCTGCGACACCATAATCACGATGAGGTCGATCACCTCGCCGACCTGACCACAAGAAGGATAAAAGTCTATTCCCTCTCATACATATATGTATACATATATATATACCTGTCATTTTCAGATATATATATTTATTAGAGTTGGGATAGACCCATCCTCACTATCATAGTCAAGTGGGCAATCATTTTCTATTGCTTTTTAGGCTGAAATATATATGTAAAATCTACCGGTCATTTTCATCAGATACATATGAAACTGTAATAGCCACAATGCTTTCTTAACCTCTCAAATTCTTTGCTCTTTTTCGGATACGCTTGTCACTACGAAGCCTTGAGCTCCAACTTCAAAGAAATTTGAAGAAATCATGATGAAACGAACCCGCGACACCATGATCACGGGTTCGTTTCCCGCTACCGGATATCATGATATCTTCAAATTTCTTTGAAGTTGGAGCTCAAGGCTTTGTAGTAACAAGCGTACCCAAAAAAGAGCAAAGAATTCAAGTTAAGAGGGCATTGTGGCTATTACAGTTTCATATGCATCTGGTAGAAATGAACTGTATATTCTATATATGTATTCATATACATAAAGTAAATGCATTATATATATATATATATATATATATATATATATATATATATATATATATATATATATATATAAGATACCGACTTCAGTTGTTTCCACGACGCATCTGCGTTACTTCACAGGTGACAGCAGATCCTTCAATGTCCACCTGGCACAGTACAGCGAGCGGTCTTTAGGGAGGCCTTGGTTGGCCCCGTATTCTTTCTTTCTCTTAATAATGTACCGTTGGGTATTGCTTTTTATCATCCTCGCTTAAGACATTAAGACGCAATAGGAGGACAAGTGTGAAAAGAAAACAAAAGTAAACATTTTTATGACGGCATCAGAATTGCCATCGCCAATAAAAGGAATCCCGTTGGAGATTTTCCGCCTCGGGGCTCACTCTGAAAATATCTACAGCACGCGAAGTACACGTACTTTCCTTTCTTCTCTTCTTGCGCATCTCGCATCTCTCTCCTTTCTTCTCTTCTTGCGCATGTCGCATCTCTCTCCTTTTTTCTCTTCTTGCGCATCTCTCTCCTTTCTTCTCTTTTTGCGCATCTCGCATCTCCTTTCTCCTTTCTTTCTTTTTTGCGCAATCTCCTTTGGCATCTCTCCTTTATCTCTGCGCATCTCTCTCCTTTCTTCTCTTTTTGCGCATCTCGCATCTCTCTCCTTTTTTCTCTTGCGCATCTCTCTCCTTTTTTCTCTTGCGCATCTCTCTCCTTTCTTCTCTTCTTAAGCATCTCTCTCCTCTCATCTCTTCATACGCATCTCTCTCCTCCTCCTCCTCCTCCTCCTCCTATTCGAAAGGAGTGAATAACAGTCGCAGAATGAATGATATCTGCAAATGAATGGCTGGGTTCGTCACATGTGAAGGATGACTTGACGCGTGAATGGTCAACGCACACACAGGCCGTGACTAGGCGCATATCTCGTAGTCGCTCGCACCTCGCAGCCACCGATTCAGTTTTTGGCCTCGGGATCACTGGGAGGCTCCTGCTGCTACTGCTTCTACTGCTTCTCCTGCTCCTGCTGCTCCAGGCAGCAGTGCCGCGCAGCATCACCCATAGTGATATTCATATTAATGTCCATTTAATCATGGTAGTTCCGCCGAGGTGGTGGCACTGGCAGGTATCCCGGACCACTCAGTTGAGAGTATATTTCAGGAATGAATGTCTCGTATTTTCCCACTTAGATTGGAGAACGTCTCTCTCTCTCTCTCTCTCTCTCTCTCTCTCTCTCTCTCTCTCTCTACCATCTGGGTGGGTGGGTTTTATATAAATTGCGATGAGAATAAAACATTTAGAATCATGGTGGCTGATGACCTGCTCATCTATCTGGAGAGGAGGGTTTGTCATTGATGTCAGTATGACTTGGTTTATACGCAAGGTATTACTTACGTGGAATTTATCGTTATGTTTATTGGTAAAGCTGTTGTTATAGATAATGAAAAAGGCTAATACTTTTCCAGCGGATATTTTCCTGGCGTCAGATGTTGTAAGTAAAACTGCGTTGCGCACATAGACACATTTATACACGCACATATATGTATATATATACATGTGTGAATATATATGTATATGTACATATATTGCCTGTACATGTATGTATAAAATTTCACGTACTGTTATAGGATAACTGATTTTATACAATATCAAATTGTCTACTTCACATTGATTTTCATCACTGGAATTTCAGCCTGAGAGCAGCAGCCTTCATTGTCTAATATTGAAAAGAGTTTTGAGGGGACATAAGCCATTGCTTTGGCTTTTTTCACATCCTTTAAACTAGTTATGACTCCAAAAGATACTACTGATGCTGCGTGGAAACCTTAGACGGGGAATACTGAAACCCTAAATAGGTGTTAGTCCACAAGCATCTTCTTTTTCTTAGTTGTCTATATGAAGGCATCAGCGTAAATAACCTGACGTCTTACACCTCACCCGACCCGCCAGGAAAAAAGAAAAAAAAAGCGTCCTCAGTGGCGTGGTCGGTATGGTGTTGACGTGCCACCTCGGTGGCCGCTAGTTCGATTCTCGGCATTCCGTTGAGGAGTGAGAGATGTGTATTTCTGGTGATAGAAGTTCACTCTCGACGTTGTTCGGAAGTCAAGTAAAGCCGTTGGTCCCGTTGCTGAATAACCACTGGTTCCTTGCAACGTAAAAACGCCATACAAACAAACAAACAAACCCGCCAGAAAAAGAGGAGGAAAGGGTCATTTCGGCGTAAGTCACAAACAAACTGCTCCTCAGAGGCGGGAAGGTTATATTTAGATGCAGTGCACGAACTTGAGTACTGCTCCCGGTGCCTGAAATGTAGGAGTCGAAAGAGGGGTTTTAGCGATGTGAATATTTTCCGTTAGGTGCATGATTGCTTTGAGATATCTTTTCTGAAAACAGAACGACAGACCGTACATGCGCGTACATATTCACCATACATCGAGCTACACCTGTCCTTTAATATCTAATTCGCTCTACCTCGGAATTAATATATTTTCTTATATGTTAACCGAAGGGAAATTTTTTAGTCGATAAGAGATTTGTTGGCTTGCGGGCGCGAACCATCGAACCCAACAAATTCAGGAAGCACAGTGAAGCCTTAAACCTCTTGCGGTGGCGGTGTGGTCTAAAGCTTCACTGTGCGTCCTGAATTTGTTAGGTTCGAACGTTCGCGCCCGTAAGCCGACAAATTTCTTATCGACTAAAAAATTCCCCTTCGGTTAACATATATGAAAATATATTAATTACGGGGTGGAGCGAATTAGATATAAAGGACAGTTGTAGCTCGATGTATGTATATGAATAACGGTAATGTGATATGACTCATATTCACCATGCGCTTTCAACTGTTCTCAGTTGAAAGGGTGGGATCAGAGGAATTTGTCTCTGGTGATTAGAAATTCATTTATCGATACAATGTGGTTCGGATCCCACAATAAGCTGTAGGTCCGTTGCTAAGTAACTAATTGGCTCCTAGCCAGGATTCTGTGGAATGGCTGTTATTTGTTGATGATGCTTTCAGGTGGGGATAGAGAAGAGACAGGTGAACGAGTTTAAAAATGTGTTTTTCAAAGATAAAAGCGAATGCATTGCACAAGTTAGTAAGGATGATGAAAGAACGGAAGTCGGCGATTTTACCGAGTCATTTGGGATGAGAAAAGTAGTGAATCGCAGAGCGACTGAAGCATGGATAGTGAGAAGTTAGGAAAAAAAAGAATTTTTAAAAGAAGCAAAAATTGGAATGCATAAACAATTTATTGAGAAAACTTTCCTTGGCGGAAGTGAAGGATATTGCTGAAGGAGAGAGAGAGAGAGAGAGAGAGAGAGAGAGAGAGAGAGAGAGAGAGAAAGTAGTGGCGGGGAAAAGTATGGAGGATGGTTGTTTTTGGTTTAATATGTAGGACTAACGGTTGACCGAGTGAAAAATTAGTAGGTACTGCAACGTTTGAGGCCGTTTGGTACCGTGGAGGGAATGGGAGACGTTAGGTTGGTGAAAAGTGTTTCTGATTCGGAATTGTTGGGTGGAAAGAGAATTAAGTGACGGAAAATATTGCGAACATAGTCTAGTGCTAAAGATTTTTCAGTCTAGAAGAGCATTATATTTAGGAGAAAGGGAAATGTGTAAGAGTTGAGGGTGAATAGAAAGTCCCTGTGATGGCATATGATGTCTCTAATATTGTGGAAGTTTTCTGCAGATGAGGGGTTCATCCTTGAATCAGCAGATACAGGATGAACGTGTTGTCAGTGTTGTCTAGTTTTTGTATGAGCCATCTTCTGTTATAGATCAGTGTTTATGTGATACTTTCCATTAAATCTAAGTGTATCTTTATTCAACCTCAGCGTATAAATATGCACCTAGCAGAGAGTCGACTGTGATGGGTTGCATCCCGCGTGCAAGTGCATAGGACTAAAAATTCACAACAGTAGGCTATACATATATATATATATATATATATATATATATATATATATATATATATATAGTATATATATATACATATATATACGAATTGTTTGTGAAGTTATTTTAAGTGCAATTGCTCCTAGTAACTTGTCTGATTTAGGTAATTGTACTGTTTGTACAGTGTTCAGGCGACCAAAGGCTCGTGTCATCATTTCTCGAAGCTTCTCAACTATAAACGCATTAATTAAGAGCGAAAAGAAAATTCCAGAACAATTCGTTGAGGTAAACAAAAGAAACTTTATATTAATTATATTTCCAGGGTTTGGCCAGAAAATTTTATGAGAGAGAGAGAGAGAGGATGGTTGCTGTCTTGTGCTTGTGTGTGTGTGTTTAGCGTCATGGTACGCTTGCGTTCTCTCTCTCTCTCTCTCTCTCTCTCTTGCTTTGGAACAGGCAATGTGCGGTTGAGGTGTGTACCGCGCATCCAGCGTTCGTTCCGCTTTTTTACCAGTTTAAACTGTTTCAAATACCTTTAACTTATCCACGGGTACACAACAATTTGAGGTAACAAAAAAGGAAAAGCAAAAAACATGTTTCTTCTCACTATTTTTCTTTGTTCTCATTTTTCTTTCTGTTCTCATTTCCCTTCTAAACCGTTCGGAGGTTCAAAGCTTCTCGATAGTTATTGATAACGTTAGTACAAATTACCGTTACTCAGAGTCTATCACACACATTAATAAATATATATATATATATATATATATATATATATATATATATATATATATATATCAGCCTAGTTCTCCGACCAGAGAATTTAAGAAACATTAGATCTGGTCATGACTTGAGTGGGTGATCGACCGACCAGGTCCAGGGCCGTGCACAAGGGGGGGCGGGGGGGGGGGGCGTGGGGCTTTGGGTGCTTGTATCTTCTCCAAAGCTAAGGTGCCCCTTTTGTCAGAAATAATATCAATTCAAGTTTTGTTGGTTCAGAAAAATAATTATTTTTGTTTTTCATTGGGGTTAGGTTTTGATTATTGAAATATCTTGAAAATCTTACAATGGAAACAGGTTGACAAAACTGCTTTCTGTAATATATTGAATTTGATGTATTTTAAAACTAACATTGTCCTTTCAACATTTCTTCTTTTCATATATGTCGTATATGGTATATAATTGTTGCATATAAAACATGGCAGATTTCATTCTCAAAAACTCAGGGATGTGCCCCTTATTTCCACTTGAGGATTTTTAACTTTAGAAAGGCTCTGCAACACCCTGCGACTAGGTACAACCTTCGAAATGAAATGGTAACGCCTCCTGGAGTAAGTCCCCAGTGATATATATAATATATATATATATATAATATATATATATATATATATATATATATATTATATATATATATGTGTGTGTGTGTGTGTGTGTGTGTGTGTGTGAACAGCGGACAAAGGTATAGAGAAAGCATGTGAACATGAAAGAGGAAACTAATCTAGAGCTATTTGTGGTTCAGAGTAAGGTTACTTTTATTGCCTTTATCACGAAGCTTTCCGCTCGATGGAACCAGACCAGTGGGAAAAATATCAGAGAGAAAGACGGATAGGTAAATAGATAAATAGATAAAGATAAATAGAAAGAGAGAGAGAGAGAACCACCACAACAGAAGGCTTGAGGTGAGGAGGTGAAGCAGACGGTCGCCGTGGTCGTAGTACATTAAGGTCTAGAGGTGAGCTTTTCTTTTTTTTTTTTTTTCTTTTTTTTTGGTATTTTGCGGAGACTAGGGGGTGTCGTGGACGGGTGGGGGATTGTTTAAATCCGGCGGGGGTGGGGAAGGGGGAGGGAGGGGTTTGCCTCTTCAGCGGCAGAGGTGACAGTGGATGGTAATGAGTTACGGCAATGAGTCACTTGCTCTCGTGACTAGGCTGTTATTCCACATTTAGACAACTTTCTATTCACGTCCAATTCTGTATTTACGAATTCTCACGCGCGTTAATAGATTTGTGCATTTTCTTCACTTCTTTCGTTTTCATGAGATAATCAGTTTCAACTGCAATATCTATTTATAAATATATATATAATGTTATATTTCCTTATTTTTGATTAATCGATCTTTCCTAGATAGTGAACCCGAGGGTTCTGGGTGGTCGTTATCTAAGACTAATAATTCTTGGGGGTTATTATCTCTATTATATTTACAGTCTTTTGTTTAATATGTGTTACGGTCATCCCCAAAGAACTTGTACTAAACACACCGCAAAGATGTATACATACCGGGTTAAACTCTAGGAAAGATCCGAATGAATCTATTGCTTATTTTCGGATTCACCTTTATCGCTTCATCTTTATCTGTGTAATGATGTTTGGATCTGCGCTCTGTTGATAATTACAAATTTCTGATAGTTTTGCGTCATCCTGAAAATGAGGACTCTTGAAACAGTTTCCGAATGACATTTTTTCGTCAAAGTTAAATATATAGGTTGCCAAAAGTGTTAGCTTTCGTTTCTGAAATTACTACTCTTCCAGGCGTTAACAAATGTGCAGTGTTTTCATAACATTGATGTAAAATAATCCATACGAAAATAGAAAATGGGCGTGTACACACTTCATAGATATATATGTGTGTGTTACAGTAACATTGTGAAACCAGGATTTCACGAAATCCCTGAAATTTTCATGACATTCCGGAAATCACCAATTCACTTTGCGACATTTGATCCCCTAGGAGTTAGTAATAAACATGGCGAAACACTTTTGATCCCCAAGGGGCTAGTATTAAACATGACTAAACACATTTGATCCGCAACGGGCTATTACTAAACATGACAAAACACATTCCCCAAGGGACTAGTACTGATCACAAGGAAATAGTGTAGGTGAATCACTGTTTGGCCGTGTTTCGTACTAGTGAATTGGTGACTACGAATTCCCTGGAAATTTCAGAGAATCCGCGAAACCATGGTCTCCCAGTCTTACTGTAATAGTGTAATATATATATATATATATATATATATATTTATATATATATATATATATATATATATATATATATACGTGTGCGTATGAAGCTGACGCCTTGGAAAGAAGGCAGTGCACGATGTTGTAGTCGTAGGTAGGAGCAGCAGCAGCAGCAGCATGAGAGGCAGCGAGCAGCTGCCACGATGTTGTAGTCGTAGGTAGGAGCAGCAGCAGCAGCAGCATGAGAGGGCAGCGAGCGCTGCCGTTTCGTAGCAAGTGAAAACATCAGAATATTTGAGTGGTGAAATCTTTGATAGCCTCGTGGCCACGTCAGCTGATTGTTAACATTCCTGACCAGTGACTAATTTTTGCATTTGCAAAGAGCTGTTTCCTTATTATGCCACTTGAGTCTCTGTCATGATCGTGTTGTGCTTGTTCGCTTGTCGGCCTTTTCATCTGCTCGGCCCCATTATCTATGCAAATTTATGGCCTTCCAAATGGTTTTCCCGCCCTCACATTAACATGCCACCTCGTAGGCGTATTATAAAATATCCACTCAGACATTATATATATATATATATATATATATATATATATATATATATATATATATATTATATATATATATATACTATATTGGTTAGGCCATACTATGACAGTTTAATTTGTTTCTTCGTATTTTTAGTAGCAATTTCCAACGACATCGCTCCCTATCCTACTCCGTCTTTCTTTCTCTCCAATATATATATATATATATATTATATATATATATATATATATATATATAATATATATATATATATATATATCAAGGGTAGTTGTACGGTGGCCTCTTAACATCTGTCGTGCAGTTTTCAGCGGCTCAACTATTCAGTGATCCATCTTTTAGTTTTGTATATATTTTTTAGATAAATTTGCTATCGGGGAAGTCAAGAATGTGGTTCTTTCGTTTCGAAGGCATCAGCAAGCCATTCAACAATATGATCAGTAACAGAATATAAAGGCATTACATCTAAATACTGTTTTTCACAAAGCGTCCCTTTATCGACAAATGTATAATTTGTATAGTTGTGTGCACTGAAGACCCTGTGGAATGATATTATGTGGGAGGAGAGCGAGGCAGTGGTACAGCCTTCTGAAGAGGGAGAGAGAGAGAGAGCTAAGCGGAGGTCCTCTGGTACTATACCGCCGTCAGCTTTTCATTGAAATCAGAGGGACGCCCCTTCCCCTTCCCCTCGACTCGTCGGAGATTTCATTGAATTGGTGTCATTGATCAAGAACTATGACGTCGCCAGCCATCTTGTTGGATTCCACAACAGTTTCTGTGGATCACACCTCACGGAACACGAGAGTGGTTCGCTTATCATATATCACATTTTCCCATTTTTTTTATCTTTTCTCTCTCGCTCGAAAAATGTAAGAAAAAAATGATGGAAAAATCTTTCCGGTTTCACTTTTACGCTGGCGGCTACAGGTAACGACCCTCCGCCAATTGGCTGGTTAAAGAAGAAAAGAACTTTGAACGGTGTTGGGGGGGGGGGGGGGGGCAGGGGGAGAGGGGGTTGGTGTGGAAGGAGGGGGACAGAAGAGAAGGAAAAGGGGGAGAGGAGGATTTCTTCCACGAGAGCCCCTCCCTTCTTCCCTCTCTCAGCATCTGTAACCACAGATTGTCACTCAGCAAGATCCTTTTATGAGGCCATAATCCCCTCCACTCCCACTCCCCCTCCTCCTCCCCGTCAGAGTACAACAGCTCCGGTCTCATATTGTCAGCTCTCCCTTGTTAAGGCTTGCTTATTCGCTCAGCACTTCCCCTTCGCCCCCCACCCCCAAAACCCCCTCAGAAGTAGTTAACCATCTAGAAGGCTTAATTGGAGCGTCTTATCATCATCATCATCATCATCATCATCATCTTCACATGATGTTGTACTCTAGCTCCGCCCCCCGCCTCCCCTCCAGGCCGCAAGGACTAGTACTAGTTCTATTCGGGAGATGAGCCATCCATAGTATCATTTCTAATTAAAGGAATTGTGCTGTAGTCTTCTAAGCAACACCGGAGCTTATTGCGAATTATCAGTATGAAACATACTGAGAATTGCTTCAGAGAGAGAGAGAGAGAGAGAGAGAGAGAGAGAGAGAGAGAGAGAGAGAGGACCACGGCCTGAGTCTAGATTCTGCAGCGCAGGTAAAGGCGAAACCTTGTAGCGAATAGACTTATTGCGCATATTTTTCGGAAACACTTGATTGCATTTGAACCAAGTATGTAGTATACGCACTTTTTCTAACCTTCAGTCTGGAATTTCATAAGTACTTCCGTGCTCTTTCGGGATTTATTCTCCTTATAGATTCGTCGCCGTCCTTCAGACAGAAGGCTTTTTTATTTTTTTTTATTTTTTTTTTCACGCTACTTAGTCGTAAAAATACATAAAACTCATACACATACTATAGTCGTAGAAATACATAAAACACACACACATACTATAGTCGTAGAAATACATAAAACTCATACACATACTATAGTCGTAGAAATACATAAAACACACACACATATATATATATCAAGTATAAAAGGCCCATGTAAAACACAATGGTTTAAAGCTAAAGGGTCCTTAGCTTTAAACCCAAAGTGTTTTAATAGGTCCTTTTTATACTTGAGACGTATCTTGTTTTAACAGAATAATTCATTTACATATATATATATATATATATATATATATATATATATATATATATATATATATATATATATTGAATCAAAGATGAACCCGGATGCAGAAAACACATCATTAGCTCCCTGATGTATATATCTCCACAAGAGGCTCTTGAGCATAGCTTCAAACCTGCAGCTCTATTTCTCATTATGTTGCAACAAGCCCCAAGCATTGTCTTGCTTCCTGTCTGCTGAAACCTTCCCATTTCATTGGTCTTTTCCACATCTGTCCACCACTTTGCCGCGGTCTTCATCCCATTTCTCCTCCCACGACCTCCTTATTATCCGCTTTTCAGTAACCTCTCGCCCTTCATACTCTCCACATGGCCGGACTGCATTTTGACTGCTCATATCTGCACATTTTTCGGATCACCTAAAGATTAGCGACCCCTAATACCTTTCCTGAAGAAAATCGACCCCAATATTTTCCTCCTGAAGAAAAGCGCAACATTACCTCTTGCCAGAACATACCAAGCTTGCCAAGAATCTCTAAATATGCGGATAAGGCGCGAAGCGCCGTCCTGCCACGGCCTTACTGTAACCCCTGTTAATTCCTTACCTTAAGAAAAGCGACCCCAATATTTTCCACCTGAAGAAAAGCAACCCCAGTGTGTGTTGAGGTCGCTTTTCTTCAGGTGATCCCATTTTTCTACCCTCCATTCCTTCTTACACTACGAATACTACTGTATAAGTAGTTCACTTCAGCAGCCTCAGCATTTTTGCATTTAGCCTCCACACTTCTCTTCCATAAAGGAGAGTTGGCTGTGTGGTCCCGTCATACATTACAACTTTGGCCTTCCAAGAAATGTTTATCTTCAGTTTTAAGCCTTTTGCATTCTACACCCAGCATTTCTTCAAAAATCTCACTCCATGGACACATGACAACGTTCCTTGATAGAGTGTCTGTCTATTTGCATCTTTCATTCTAAGTTCGGGTTTCTCATGAACCGGTCTGTGCGTCATTATTTTTCTAGAATATATTCGTAATAGTTTTTCTAACATTTACTCCAAATTCTTTGATTACTTTAGTCATCCTCTTGTGAATCACGACATATATAACATTCCCTCTGTTTCGTAGCTTCACTGCCAGTGATTCTTTTTCTGCCTCCAACCCTCTGTTTTCTTCATACCATCACTAACTGCTTCCCTAGCGCCTCAGCGGCGTGGTTGGTATGGTATTAGCGTCCCACCTCGGTGGTCGCGGGTTCGATTCTCGGCCATTCCATTGAGGAGTGAGAGATGTGTATTTCTGGTGATAGAAGTCCACTCTCGATGTGGTTCGGAAGTCACGTGAAGCCGTTGGTCCCGTTGCTGAATAACCACTGGTTCCATGCAACGTAAAAACACCATAAAAAAAAAACTAACTGCTTCCATTTTCTCCTCCAACTCCTCCACTGAAACTAGTAGTGTCTGCACCTTTGATTTTTGCTTCATATTTCTAAATTACAACTTCAGTGTTTATGCATGTTCTCTCTAAATAATGTTTTACTTCTTATCAAATTCCTTGTCATTAACCATGCTTATAATCATAATTTAAAGCTACGCACTTTTACTTGCACTTCAATATCTTGATAATCATCTTATAGATCTTCTTGAAACCAACATCTCAACAGTCAAATTCTTTCCGAATACATTTCTACAAGAACTTTTTCTCAGGGACTCTTATCATCCAGTCCTGTCATCCGTTGCTGTGGCAATTACCTACCATTGCATCAAGATCGCCAAGAACAACCGCCTTTTCAAAGTCTCG
>NC_061103.1:12035355-12090355 GCF_015104395.2 Macrobrachium nipponense | reverse complement strand
AGGATTGCAATCTGTTGCATATGATTGGAACCATCCGGTCACGAATTCTCTGTCTGTCTGTCTGTGTGTCTATCTGCCTGTCACTCGGTATGCTGATATGGGGAAATGTCCTGGAAGTTTATAGTAACAAATAGATTTCTAGTGTTAACACCGAGAGGTGTCTCTCTCTAATCAGCCGAAAATGGGAATCTCCAACATCAGCACTTGATTCTGAGAGTCCGTTGTTCGATCCCCGCATGCCGCCCACCAGTCCACCCATCTGTAATCGGAGACTAGCTTCATTCAGCTGGGGGTTAAGAGAGTGTGTAAGGCTAGCAACCTCATTCCTAGAGACCAACTGAGACCTCTGAAAAAGGGAAGTACAGCCTATAGCGATTCTGATATATATATATTATATTATATCATATATGTGTGAGAGCGCCTCAGCGGCGTGGGTGGTATGTTATTAGCGTCCCACCTTGGTGGTCGCGGGTTCGATTCTCGGCCATTCCATTGAGGAGTGAGAGATGTGTATTTCTGGTGATAGAGGTTCACTCTCGACGTGGTTCGGAAGTCACGTAAAGCCGTTGGTCCCGTTGCTGAATAACCACTGGTTCCATGCAACGTAAAAACACCATACAAAACAAAATAGATATATGTGTGAGCACATGTTTGTATGTGTATATGTACACATAAACAAACACTTTCACGTTCACGATGGACGCACATGTCAAAACCACAGTGAGTCATCCAGATGGCGGTAAACTACTGTCGAATTTGATGTACGCTTTCATTCCGTTCAAGTTGCCAAGTTGAAGAAAGAAGAAATCCTGCAAGACTTTGTATTTGTATTTCATTGGGACGAACACTTCGAAGGCTTAGAGCCACCGGTGAACCCGGGTGAAGGAAGCCAGGTGTTACTTGGCGTTACTGAGGAGTTTTTCTTCTTCTCTAAATATTCCGATTTGTTAGTCTCATTTCTGCGTCTGGAGCTTGGCCGGCTCTCCCTGAGAGTTACAAGAGTTCCTCTCGTCAGATTTGGCGTCTCATGTTGGAGCTAAATTTCACTCGAGAATATTTGCAGTAGGAGAGAGAGAGAGAGAGAGAGAGAGAGAGAGAGAGAGAGAGAGAGCGACGGGAATACTTGAATGCACTCAAAGCCAAATTGTAGGGAAATGCTCCCATTAGAAGTGTGTGTGCGTGTGTGTGTGTATTAAATTTCTCAAGGATATATTTGCAGTTTTTCTTGGCATATTTCCACCGCAAACTCATCATTAGTTCCGCCGACTCCACAGCCCCCCCTTCCCCCTTCCCCCTTTCCCTCTGCTCCCCTGCCCCATGTCCAAACCGCCAAAAACGTCAGCTGATCAAAGCCAACACAGCATCGTTGAAGAAGACGCATCGCTGCCCCTTGAAACAACTCTCCTCCCTCCTCCCCCACGGATCCTCCACCTCATCCTCTTCATCCTCCTCATCCTCCTCTTTAACTTCTTCATCCTCCTTGTCCTGTTCATCCTTCTCATCGCCTCATCGTTCTCATCCTCTTCATCCATCTCATCCTCTTCTTCCTCCTCACCCTCCTCTTCATTCTCATCCTCCCCGTCATCGCCATCCTTCTTATCCTCATATTCTTCATCCTCTTCATCCCCCTCGTTTCCTCATCCTCCACACCATTCTCATCCTCTTCATCCTCCTGACGCTCCTATCCTCTTCATCCTCATCCTCTTCATCCTTGTCCTCATCTTGTAGATTTATCCGCACCCTAGTCTTTCCGCCTAGCTTTGGCCTCCTCATCTGATACAGTCTGCTTTGCCTCCATCATTATACCGGTGTCATTTTATTGCTATTTTTATTAATTTGATATTAATATTGTAATTCTAAAGATACTGATTTGTACCCATTATCGTGACCGTTGTTACATTATTGAGGCTTTTTGACATCGGTCTATTTCGTTCGTCTCATAAGGAGGGCCGTGTTAAAACCAGTGTTGCCAACCATCCTAGAGCTCCTTACACTACCTAGGCACTGAAATTACCCTACTTTCACAGTTATTGTACCCTACGCCCGGTCGTAAGATATACTTAATATTAATAAATTTATTGTTCATTGGTTACTTTTTAATAAATACAAGACAACCATCTTGAAATTACCCTACGTTTTGCTCGGATTTCGTGACATTACCCCGTTATCCTACGGACCCAGATTTGAGGCTGAATTACCCTACGCATAGGGTAATTACCCCACGGTTAGCAACACTGGAACTTAAAACGTCGACAATTGTAGTTTCGCATTCGTTATTATAGATGCTGATTCGATCCATTTCGGTGTGACACAAACCTCGGTGTCTACCAAAATATTCGAAAAGATCATCTGTCCATTGCTGGATTTTGGGAATGAGTAGAGTTTTCGTTATTTTCCTTCTTCGCCACTTCACTACTCTTTGCAAAGGCGCGGTGCTCATTTAAAAGAAAGCATTTCGCGCGCTGGGGGTTCATAGAGCCTTTCGGTTCTCTATGTGAATGACCAGGTATTGCCTCAGTCTCTTAAATTTCTTTCTGCTTTGATCTTAGTTGCTTTTCTCATCGCGACTGCGACAGTCGTTCAGTGTTACGTTGCTTTAGGAACGTGACCCTTTGGCCCGAGGTGTAGATCCACCGCCATCTTGAATTCAAGATGGCGGTGGTAGATCTCGTCAGATTTTTGCCGATTGTCTTCATTTTTCCTTTTGGGATGATGCGGCCATCCAGTAGCACAGCCCTTGGCCGGGAAAAGGTATTGGCAACGTAATATATATATTATATATATATATATAATATATATTATATATATTATATATTATATATACATATATTTATTATATATATATAATATATATATATATATAATATATATATATATATATATATATATATATATATATACTATACATCTCTATCGCCCAGTTATCGTATTTAATATATATACATATTTCCTTTGCTACAACGGACAAGGAAACTTCTTGGATTCAAAATATTGGAAGGATTTTTTTTTCTCCAGATTTTGAATAGCTTTGCGAATTTGTACATTACGTAGAAAGGTCCCGAAATAAATTTATATTTTAGGGAGCTGGATCCGAACACCAAAGAAGTTGTATATAATTCACGCAAATGGTGTATTATTCCACAGACATCAGTTCGCGAGATGTGTATTTTGTATATATATGTAGTATATATATATATATATATATATATATATATATATATATATATATATATATATATATATTTATATATATATATATATATATATATATTATATATATATATATATTTATGTGTGTACGTGGTAATTAAATGTATAAACTTTATATTTGGTCGTTTCTTATTCTTTTGTTTTTATTCTAATTGAAATTCTGTTTTTCATTGAGAAAATGCCGACTGAAAATGTTATGGTAAAAGTCAGAATGCAGTTCATCGAAGTAATATCGTGGGTCTTAATGCAAAGCTTTTCATATTTTCCCAAAATTTAGTGATCACATCCCTCTTCATTCCAAAGCCTGAGAGGGAAGGGAGAGAAAGCCCCACAAAAGCCCGGGAGAGCTTCAGAGGTAAAACGTATTGCCGTATTTTATGGCTGGAATCGACGCTGATGAGGCCATGAAATGAATGAGTGAGAGGCGATTCTGTTTCCCTAATGAGATGAGATCGCTTTTATTGTTCTTTCATCTCCCCAGTAATGACCTCATTGTCAGCTTTTCAATATTTCATTCATTATCTCTTGAAATGACGCTCCCCTCTCCATCCTCCTCCTCCTCCTCCTCCTCCTCCTCAGCTACGTAGCATCGTCACTGAATTCATCACCATCTAGACGTCCATTTTCATCACCATCACTAATGTAGACGTCATCGTCAGCGGCGACGGTTAGCGCGAACTTCGCCGCCATAATAATCGAGGCTGCCACTAGACGCATCGCCCTCTCGGCGTTTCCTCTGAAGAAACGACGCTGAACTTAATCGTTGCAGTGTTTGCGCAGCGACACGTTTTTCTCTCGATCTATCAGTTAACTCCCTCGCTCTGTCCTCGTCGCGCCAAGAGCGACGACGACGCATCGTTCAGCTGGCAACGCTTCTTTCAAATGAACTCGCCTAATTAAATCAATTAATCATAGAGACAAGTGACAGCGCAGCCAGAGAGGACGCATTCAACACATATTCCAGCCTCGTTTTCCCCTTGTGTGTATTTCGCCGTGTGAAGAAAGAAAAACAGAGAGAGAGAAGACAATAAAGAGATATTTCACCGTGTAAGAAAGGAAAACGAGAGAGAGAGAAGAAGAAGAAGAAGAAGAAGGAGAAGAAAATAGAGATATATTTCACCGTGTAAGAAAGAAAAACGGAGAGAGAGAGAGAGAAGAAAATAAAGAGAAAATAGGTTTCACTGCGCATGCGTCACAAAAGAGCATATGGCGGGAAACCCTAATTGCCATTTCTTTCGCTTTGACAACGCGTAACTCCACCACGCGATGCGATCTTGTGTTTGTTGATGCTGGAATGTGTGGAAAGGGAAACAGCTCAAGCGATTCGCCGTAATTACTACCAGAAAGCCTCCGCCGGGAATTAACACGAGCAATGGAGCGGCCATTCCACACCCAAGTCCTTCATTCGATTGTAACCGCCCACATCCTCCCTCCCCGGGCTTTGAAAATACAACCTGATTCAATTATTTCTTTATTTATGCATCGCAGCTCATCTTCCCCGCGGTCAGGGACTCCTTATTATTAGTTGAATTACCACTGGCAGGTGCACTTGCTGTGTCCCATCACGTACTTTCATTTTTCTGGTGTTTGTGACCACGGTCATTGCGACGTCATTTCACGTAAATTATCCTGTAAAGATAAGTCTGTCTCCGTTTAACCAGACCGCCGAGCTGATTAACAGCTCTCCTAGGGCTGGCTGGCCCGAAGGATTAGATACTTTTACGTGGCCAGGAACCAATTAGTCACCTAGCAACGGGACCTACAGCTTATTGCGGGATCAGAAACCACATTATATCGAGAAATTCATTTCTAATCACCAGAAACTAATTCCCCTGACTCCACGTTGGCACAGCGGGGAATCGAACGCAGGACTACCGAATCGGTAGGCGAGCACGGAAACCACTCGTCCAACAAGAAACTCTTAATCTGTAAATCTGGTCGAGATTTCTGAAAGCAAATGTTTGAAGATAAGTAGGTAAGGTGGACTTGCGCGCATTTGGCTGTTGTCTGTCTCTTTTCTCTTAAATGCTCTGGGTATGGTAGAATTATTATCTAACTATGATGGGCGTTATGTCTGTCCGTCTGAGCGTTATGTCTGTCCATCTGTCCGTCCGTCTGTCATGCAATCACAGCCAAAGGGCTGGTCTGATGGGCATGAAACTTGGCAGGGTTAGAGTGGGGACTCCTAAGATGGCTTATAATGGAGTTTCATCCTATCCCCCCTCCTCCCCCGTGAAGACGGTGGGGGTAAGAAGGAATACCCTGAAATGGAACTGGTTCTGCCCATGAAGTGGGGCTTTTTATGCCCGTAGACTTAGTTACGTTACGAATTTCACATACATAATTTCTGTATACGTATGATTTATCATTTGGAAAAGAATATTATAGGGTAAACATCAATGACATCAAAGAGGGTGGAGTTTGAGAAGGGGTTTCTCAGGAAGGGAAGAGTTTCCAGTAGTCGACAAGTCTCTGTAGGGATGATGGGATTGCTAGTTATTATTATCATATGTTATGCCATTGCTGACCCAAGCAGAAGGTGAACATCTGGAGTAACTCTTTCGGGGAGTAGACGGACGGATGAATAAATGGACATTGATTAATTGTATCTGCTTGAAATAGTAGAATGACCACATGTCCTGCTAATCGTATGCAATTGTCAGCAGTGCGTCTTCGTCTTCCTTTTGACAGAAGTTGAATCGACCGATGGGGAATTTGTTGTTTCCTGGCATTGACGTGACTGAAGAGGATTAACTCCGCTCCCATAAATAACCTCAAGGCATTATGTGTTTGTCGCATATTCAGCCTTACAAAAAAAAAAAAGGGAGGGAGGCGCATAAAGAAAAATATGCATATCATAAAAGAAACGCAAGAAAATAAAAAAAAAGAGGGAGAGAGAGAAGAGTGAACATTTTGTCGAGAACAATCCTGAATCGACTTCCTCCTTCCGTCCCGGAGTTTTCGAGGAAGCGATTATTGATGCATGGATTGTGATTGATGTAGTCAGCCGGTGAAAAAAGGTCCTCCTCCTCCATCACAGACACTCGGTGACTGCGACGGCGGCCAACGCATTGTGGTAAATAGATTATGCAGTGTCTGCGTGGATTTATGGTGGGTGGGTTACCATTCACACGTTGACCTCTGGTTCCTTTATGGAAAAAAAAGACTTGCCAGGGGTGGGAGGGTGGAGGGGGGAGAGCTGGGCCTTTCCACAGATGGGTGGGCCGGGGGAGGACGGGAGGGGATAAATGGGTGGTGGGTTTTGGAAGCAGGATTCTGCGGTTATGTGTTCTGTTACAAACAGGTTGCATTATGGGAAATGGGGGACGCCAATTTTCCTATGCTCAATGTCCAATTTCACGGTTATTTCAATGGACTGGGATTATGCGCTGCTTCTAACTGTCGTTTGTTATAAAGTCGTTTCCTGTTTATATAAAATGTAAATTTTTTTGCCGTTATTATTGGGTTCGGGCGGGTTCTTTCTCTCTGGGTCCGGCCGTGTGTCATGCTTGGGCGGCATTTGCTGGGTGGGTCATTTCAGCTTTTGCATTGTGGCGCCCCTCCCGGGAAAGCCGTGTTGAAGCTGACTTCGAGCCTCTGCCAAATACCGAGGTTCTTGGAGGAAGCCTCCTGGCGCATTTCCCCAAAAACCTCACGAGGAGCGAGCGACTGGCTGCCGGACACAAATCAGTTTGTGAAAAAGGAGGTATATAGTTATCTCAGGAGCGCTTATTGTCTCTCTTTCTCTCTCTCTCTATCTCCATTGTCGTATACTTAATCAGGGATGACCGGTTATAGTGAGGCTATTCAGTCATGCTCTAAAAGGATAATATTCACGTATTTCCGCTTGATCTTTGCTCATCTAAATGGCGAGAACAGCAAATGACGCAAATGAATGAATAGGTCCCATTTTGTTGTCACTTGTCCCATTTCCATGTGATAAAGGGTCCGCCGTCGAACGGACGATGAAATTGTCAGGATATTCATTCTGGAAAAGGACAAAGCACAAGAGAGCGCATTTTACACTCGATGTAGACTTACCTTCGGTCTCAGCAGTCAAAGAATGTCAGCACACTCTCCTTAAAGACACTATCCAAGCAAGAGTCTCCATAGTGTTATCCCTGAGAGATTATACAGAATCACTTTAGAATTTTGAACTAAATCGTATCTTGGCGTGGGGCAGATTTCTCTTCTAGGCAGGGAAGATTGGTGATGTGGCAGTATTTCCTTGATTGAGCGTTTATGCAGATTTGGAGGGTGTTCGAACCGCAGAAATTCCGTATTTTCTTTTCCAGCGTCAAGGCAGGTGCTTGCAGCCACAGAGCTGAACGGTGGTTCGTGTAGCAATGAATCAAATCAATAATACGAAATATATACAGTTGGGCGAATCACTGGTTTGGTTGTTTTATCCTGGCTGTGAGTCGTCAGTTTTTAGGATATTTTCATGAATTGACAGATTTTTCTTTTGTACAATGTTTTGTCTCATATTGGTCTATTCGTATATTTTTTTTTTTTCATCTATGAAAATGTATCATTACTTACATCGTTTCTTTTACATAAGAGCAACGACGGTGGACGCCTAACATTTCCTTGCAATTTGGGCACAAGAAATCAACTAACCAAGGAAGTCATTCCAGAATCTGCAAGTGCTGGCAGGAATCAAACTGTCGTCATGGCTGATTCCAGATCCCAGACTGAAGAGCTTTGGAAGTAAATATTGAATGATGTGAGGGAGTTTGAAGGAAAAATAATTCCTAGTAGTTTGATCGACTGATAGCGTTTTCCGCAATCCTATACTTTCATGCTACATCATCGCATTACCAGGTAAACAGAGAAAGCAACCTGGACAGTAGAGAAATGAAATGATATTCTTCACTCGACACTTTAATACAGGGACCAGTTTGCCTTTCATGCTCAACTGTGGCCGAATATTCTTCAGACTCGGGTAAAGGTGGCCTCAAGTTAGTGAACTGGTCTCAGCAATTTTGGGTCCAGGTTGAATTTCCATCCCTGGGAGAATTAGCTACAAGGCTGTTGCATCTGGAACCTCCCTTCTTGACTCCTCGCGTTAGATTCTTCATTTTCTATTTTCCTTCTGTCAAATTGGATGAACAGCTGCTGTTTGCACAATAGAGCGCACATGACTGAGAGCGATTGTTATTATAAAAGTTAAATCGCTTGATTAGAAAGTTATCAGTCTCGCTGATAAAATGAGTCACGTTGCCATTAACTATACTCTGTTTTTTTCCATCTGTCCATCCGCCTGTGGTGTTTTTGTATGGTAACACTGCGTCCCGGGCTTTAGATAGTTACATTCAGCTTACATTCAACGATTATAATAAAATCCTATTTCGAATATTAACGGTGTAATTCGCATACAGTAAATTATTAAAACACTTTTCAGTTGCAAATGTACACCCAGATAGCCTTTTATTTACCTAAAACTTACGCATAGCGTAACTATCTAAAGCCCGGGACGCAGTGTTACCATACAAAAACACCACAGGCGGATGGACAGATGAAAAAAAAAAAAAAAAAAAGAGTATAGCAAAGGCGGTAATTGTCCTTCCGAACGAGCGATTGAGAAGTCGTTCGAGATTGACGAAGTAGGCAAGAAATCAAGTCGTCTGAGGGTGGCTTCGAATATAAGGCGTGATCATTTATTTCAACCTATTGCCGAATAAAGATCCTTCCATGGGCTACTAACAGAGATCATTTTCATCGGCGTCCCAAAAAAGGACAAACCCAAACAAACGAGTAAGGATGACAATGGTTCGCTGGCTGACCTTCGTGGAGACTTTCAGTCAGTCACTCAAGTCATCTTGAAATGCCCTTCCTTCTTCCTTCGCCACACCAGGGAGTGCTCAGTTTATTCGTCATATATATACGTATATATATATATATATATATATATATATATATATATATATATAATGTATATATATATATATATTTATATTTATATTTATCGCACACACGTTTCTCCATAACAGGCTTTTGAGAAGGGACTGAAAAGTTCCCTCGTGATATGTATACATATAACGAATAAACTTTGCGGTTCCTTCTCAAAGATCCTGTTATGAAGAAACGTGTATGTATATATATATATATATATATATATATATATATATATATATTAGATATATATATATATATATATATATATTCTCTTTGAATCGTTGGTTCAGTAAGGAGGGAACCTTTCACTCGCTTCCACCGATAGGAGGAATGAAATCGCAAACCAGCATCCCTGTATCTGGTGGCGGCGCTGTTGCGAGAAACCGCGTAACTTTACAGTTTCGTGATGCGTCATAGTTTGCATAGGAAACAAGCTTAGACATTTTTGCTGTTTAATATTCCTGCGCGAAAGTTTTTAAGTAGTTACAGAATAGTGTTGGAGAACTGATGCGAAACAGATGCAATTATTTAGATTGATTGCAGAACGTACTTTTATCTGGATTATTTGCGATAACTAAAAGTATTATTGTTATTATTATTATTATTATTATTATTATTATTATTATTATTATTATTATTATTATTATTATTTATTATTAGAGGTGATTATAAAATCCCATGATGAAAGGCTAAAATATAAGAAAAAGAAATAAATCTTGGGCAACCAGTATTTAGAAGTAAATGCTGTTTAAGAACTTCTTTAATATTCGTAAACAGATTAAAGAATAAACAGAGAGAAATATTCACGAAATAGAAAACAAGGACAAATGGAAGACGTGCATTTATTTATTAATATGATATTTTATGTACTCCGTATGAACACACATGATCTACAATCATAGTATGTAGTATGTGCGGAGTGTATATACTCCCTTGAGTCTGATCATACAAGTGTATACCGACGTGTATATCTATAAAGAGGGAGAGAGGCAAATTCGCCGCTGCCGCAAATATTCCGACAGAGGCTATTATTTCCGCCATGCCGTGCATCCTTGTTGAGCAAGTTCTCTCTCTCTCTCTCTCTCTCTCTCTCCTGCCGGCAGTTACGGCAGCGGCGCCACTCCAAGCGTCATTGACATTCTCCTATTATTTACCGTGATCGAGTTTAGCGGTGGAAACGAACGCCGCTGAAAAGAGGGAAAAGAAGAGAATCCCAAACAGGTACTCTCTCTCTCTCTCTCTCTCTCTCTCTCGGGAGATCATCAAGCTGAGAGAATCTTTGTCTCGGGAAGTGGGCCGTGCTTGATTACAGCGGAATCGTGAAATGCTCTGTTTGCCATTAAGGATGATGTTTGTTTTTCCCGACGACAGTTTCGTCTCCATTTTTTTTTTTTTTTTTTTTTTTTTGTTTTTTTTTTTTTTTTTTTTGCGCATGCGTTCTGCCTCGCTTCCTGTCGCTGGTTATTGTTCGCTGCGGCCGGCGACGTTGCTATATGGATTAGATTGCTGTAAAATTAATTGTCGTCATTCTCCATTTCTCTGTTTGTTAATACTGCACTTTACCTGGGTGGCATCGTCTGTGGTTCTGATGTTATTATGCTTTCATTCAAGGGAGTTAGTGACTATAAAAATGATTGTTGGACGATGGCTGGAAAAGTAATTGGAATTTAAATCCATATACTTTTTTATTGCTTTGCATTGCTTCCGCACCATTATATATATATTATATATATCTATATATATATAATATATATATATTATATAATATATCTTATATATATATAATAATATATAAAATATATACATAATATTAATATATGATATATAATAATATATTATATATATTTATATATATTTATATACATACACATCTATATATGGTATACCACCTCAGATATTTATATATATATAATAACTATATATATATATATATATCGATGTATTATCTTTATTTATCTATAATATCTAGTTTTATTTATACATATATATATACCATAATATATATATACATATATATTATTATATATATATATCTGTATATATGTATATGATATATTATGGCATACAAAGGATTGTTTTTGGAGAACGGAAAAATAGATTTCATAAGGTAAGTTATTATTTTCTCCTTGTGTCGTCTTGGAATCTTTTTTTTTTTTTTTTTTTTTGTCACCGCATCCAAATGAGACGGTTAAACCACAAGGGTTGTTCTGTTTTCACTCCTTAGTCCAAAGAGAAATAAATCGCCATGTTGTAAAAGGTGGAGAGGCTACATCTTGCAAGAGCGAGGAGTCGAGGTATTCGACGCCAACGAAAAGAAGAAAGCATTTATATCAATTTTCCAGCCAATTGGCGCCAGACATTGGCAGCCATTTTTCTAAGCTCCACGGCGGCGAGGTGTCATGACATTCAAAACGCTCATGACAGCCATGCAGCTGGCTCTCTCGAAAACCGTTCTGAAGAGTCGTCAGTGAGGAGAGAAGTCTCCGCCTCTGACTCTCCTCAGTGTTCCTATAGGCTTACACCGACCGCCAACTAAACTCTTGTACAATGGACACTAATTTTCACATTTTTTTTCATAAAATCATTTATTTTCCCTGTAGGATGATAAAACTCACAGAGAATATGCGTTATTATAGTACTAATAATGCCTGATAATTTCATTAGCCTGTCTTGATTAGTGTATTTTTGGCAAATATTTTTACGATCGGCACCCCTACAGACTGGTGCAAACTGGAGCCTACCCCTAAGGCCTCTCCACATTTGGAAACATTGTTTGCAAACTGTTTCCTGTCCAGAGCTCAGTTGTCGTCAGGATGCTGGTCGGTGGAGTTGCCTCTATATTATACTTGGCTATTTTAATGCACTCGAGGAGGGAAGAGAGAAAGGAAAGGAGATTGGTGAGGAAATTTAAAAATAAAGGAGTGTCACACACACATGCACATGTGTACGTATACATATAGGCATATGCACATCTACATATATAAATATGTACATGTACATTTGTGAATATGAATATGTACGTATGTATATGCACAAACATGTATATGTATATGTACATGTATGTATTTAGATATATGTAGGTGTATTATATACACACATATCTATACATATCTATACATATGTATATATATATATATATATATATATATATATATATATGATATATATATATATATATATATGAACATATACATACATTATACATGTGTATATATACAAAACACTAAATGTTTTCCATTCTGGGTGGGAAACAAACATACGGTAAAAAAAGTGTATGCAAACAGTTTGCAAACTTTGTTTCCAAACGTTTCCTAGTATGGATGACAGACCTTTAGACGCATCGGGGTAGACGGTCCACACTGTTTGTGTCTGAATCTTGTGCCCAGAACACCTCTTGTGTGCCCAGTATGAAACCAAAGATAGAAAAATTGTAAAGAAAAGCAAGAGCTCAGATGTCTGAGATTAAATGTTAACGTTTTGGTCTTAATCGGTTTCTGTCAGATATAAAGCAGCCATTCAATTATAAAAGTGGCGCGCCAAATATAACTCGAAATATTTGGATTGCATCTTGAAGTCTTCTTCTGAAATTTGTCAAAGTTCGAAGCCTGAACGTTTACACTTTGTTCTTTCATTTTTCATATTAAGAAAAAGAGACGGTTACGAAGATCTAATCAAAGGGATCCCTGAAGGGAAACTGCTGTCATTGCGTTAGGCCCATAGAGGACTTGGAGTCACAGGTCTCGAGCACCTAAATCTGTTGTTTAAGAATGGAAGGAACCGAAAACAGGTCCTCGATAACGGGACATCAAATGGAGGAAAAACCTTTCTTTGACTGAACAGGCTCTATAGTACGTAGTAATCTTGCGAGAAAGATCCTGGTGTGTGGTGGCTGTCCCTCCGAAGCCAGTATTCGTTTTTCCCCCGCTTTCCCTAGTCCTACAGGCTACCATTCTTCACAAGGCGCCGCGGCTGGTTTGTTGGTGGAGGCGGAATTGAGCCTTGCAATATTTCCCATTTCCGATCTCTCTCTCTCTCGTCTCTATCAAACCAGGGCTGGATGAAGAAAGCAGGTGGCGCCTCAGTGGCATGGTCGGCTTAGTGTTGGCCTGCCACCTCGGTGACAGATAGTTTGATTCTCGGGCATTCCACTGAGGGGTGAGAGATGTGTATTTCTGGTGATAGAAGTTCAGTCTCGACGTGGTTCGGAAGTCACGTAAAGCCGTTGGTCCGGTTGCTGAATAACCACTGGTTCCACGCAACGTAAAAACACCATAGTACAAACAAACGACGAACAGGTGGCTCGTTTCTTAGTTTTTGCTTTTAAATAAGTATTGTGTCGTATGAGAAGTGATAACAACCATTGAGACTTTTCCCCAAAACATAAGCTAATGTAGTATTCGTAGTAGATGCGAAAAGAGTGCCAGGAATGATTCCGGGAGGTGAACAAACTCAGGTTTTGATTGAAATATGTATCCGATAGCGGAGGAAAGGCTGTCCAGTATATACAAGAGAGGGTCGAGACGGCAGTTCCCGACTAGGCATGCCAAGTGCCCTCTAGAAGCTCGATCTTTCTAAAGAACCTTCATGTTTCATTCTTATGTATATATATTAAAAGGAGCAGGTGCAGGAAAACAAGCAGATTCCATGAATAGTTTAATCCTATATATATATATATATATATATATATATATATATATATATATATATATATATATATATATATATAGTATATAGTATATATATGTATATATATTATATATATATGTACATATATATATGTGTGTATATATATATATAAATATATATATTTCTGTATATATATATATATATATATATATATATATATATATATATATATATATATATATATTTTACAAGGCAAAAGGTGATAAAGAGAGGTTGTCCCGGAGTTCATTGCCCATAGATTGTGGTCATTATATGTGCACATGGACAGTCAGAATATAGATACATTTCTTTTTTTTTATTGCGTGGAGTTATGATGCAATCTATTTGTTACTTGGACTGTCTACTAAAAAAAAAATATTAGGTGTTACTCAAAACTAAATAAAAGGTTGTATACCGAGCACAAAAATTACGTTTCATAAAACTACATTTCCCGCCCCCCCCCCCCCACCCCCCTCTCTCTCTCTCTCTCTCTCTCTCTCTCTCTCTCTCTCTCTTTGTGAAAAGCACTAAGTAAGGACTAGAGGCCCTATATAGATAAAAGAGCTTGATGGCGCGGGTTACGCTGCGCTAGAATCCGGTGTTGCTCGTCATGTCTCCCCTACCTACCCCACCCATAACTGTGCGGAAAAACAAGTTTGCAGAAAGAGGGTGGATGTCTCATGTCTCCCCTACCCTCCTGATCCCTTACCTAACCCGTCCCCACCCAGGGCGGACAAACACGTTTGCAGGAATAGGGTGGATGTGTCATGTCTCCCCTAGCCCTCCTGATCCCTTCCCTAACCCGTCCCCACCCGGGGCGGACAAACACGTTTGCAGGAGTAGGGTGGATGTGTCATGTCTCCCCTGCCCTCCTGATCCCTTCCCTAACCCGTCCCCACCCAGGGCGGACAAACACGTTTCAAGAGGGTAGTGGATTGGGGTTTCTGTCTCCCCTAGAGTAGGTGGGATGTGTCATCTTCCCTGAGTGTCCCCATTTGTCTACCCTCCCGATCCCGTATCTAGCCCACAACAAGAAATATCCACTCGGATTGTATCTTTATACATGAAATCATGTGATTAGACAGATGGAAAATGTGAAGGAAGGAGACGTCTGCTTGCCTTGAAGAGGTAGAAAATGAAGCCTGCTATGATGGTGAATGATGGGAGGTCCAGAGTAGACGGGTCCTTCCGAATCGAGACTCTCGGGAGGATGCGAGAGAGAGGAGGAGACTCGCTGGAAAGGTCCTACAGACGTCCTTCGGATGGAAATAATACTTAGACGTAACTTTGGTTCTTCGAGCATTAGAGAAGCGGTTAGAATTGACTGCGGTGCTCCTTTCTTCTGGAGCTTTCTTGGTTTAAGGACCTTCACCATACACACACACACACACACACACACACACACACATATATATGTATATATATATAAATATATATATACATTTAAAAATATACTCTATGTATATTTATGTAACGTATGTTTATAGATAGATACATATATGTACATTCCTATATATATATATATAATCTATAATTAATAGATATATGTTTGTGTGCCAAAGGAGTAAAAGGCGGCGTCTACAAACTTACTGATTTATTCAGATGTTGTTGGCTCTACAGCTGAAATAAAAATTTGAATTTGAATTTGAATTTCAATTAAGTTTATTGATGCCAATACGGGCCGTTGCTCATAGAGCAGCCCATAGATTTATTCAGACAATATTGGTTTTAATTAAGGTGGCCTTATGCCAGCAAGGGCTCTTGCTCTTGGAGCAGCCCGTAGATTTATTCAGACACGAAACAGACAGGTCAGCAGCTCTTGCGAGCGGAAATACAGTGCCTGACGGGAGGCGACCCAAACCAGAGGTCACAACACATCACTTGTCTTTGTTGACGGCTGAAGCTGTAGAGCATATGGCTGAAATGCTGACATTGTAATCCATATGGTAATAATGATATATTTAGCATAATAATAATACATTTACAAAAGATGTGTGGCGTTTGCTGTGTATCCTGTGCGCGCGCGTTTGGCGCCGGATATGTTTGTTGCGAAGAGATGAGCTGGCCATGCAGGTATGTGTATATTTTCAGCGTATATGTCTGCGTATATATACTAAAATATACAGGTACATATATACTATATATATGTGTGTGTGATTGCGTAAACTGTCCATTTTCTATCTCATGAAACATCACAGCGTTGCTTTTAATTCCTTCATTATTCCACTCACTGTAATTACTCCTTAAGAGGTTGCCAGTTACAGTTCAACCCCTTTCCACCTAATCCGAAACGGCCAAGCAGATTGGTCACTGACACGAACCTGCATATTTTCGAAGTGAAACATCTGGGCGTCGCCGTACCTTCGCTATTCAAAATGTCACCTGACAACGTCGTCCATTTGGCTTTCCGCCGACAACCTCTGCAGACTCACACAGGCAGGAGACGACGCGCTCTAAGGAAATCATCACATTTGGCGCGAAATTTTTGGCGCCAAATTTTTATTTTCGAATTAAAAGTATATAATAATGAATGAGCTGTCATTCCTGATATAAGTACTTTGATTTTTTTTAAGCAAAAGGTCTGTAGTAGTATTTCTTATTCATTTCTTCTTAAACCACAAATTGGTCAATTTCTTATTATGAAGCAGCTCCACACTTTTACTTTTTTCGGCATTGCTTAACGCAGCCTTTTCTGTCACATATATTTTGCCCCTGTTTTTGTTAAATCGAGGCAAGCGTTCTCCTTGAAGGTCCTGGAACTTCCCCTTAATTCAAACGTGCATTATATGGTGAACTAATCCACTAAAGTCCAATGTGGCAATTTAGTGCGTCATTGGTCTTCGGTCGTGAACTTCTTGCCTATACTGAGTCAATCGTGACCCCTCGGCACCGGCGTTTTTCCAACCCGGGGAAGCCGTGGAATGAATACTTTTGCGTCAAATCTGATCAATTTCTTATACTTGTATTTCAGTTTGCCCCCAGAATACGTTAGCTGTTTATTCTTGCCCTCCTCAGAATTGCTGGACCAAACTTTTTGTTCACTTTCCTTCTTAAAGATTGCTTCTTCCCTCGGCGACTCGGCTTCTGTCAACATTCATATGAATTTTTTTTTATGAACGAAACTGCGGTGCGAGATCATATAAACATTCGTTCGTATACAGAGAGGGTGGTATGTTGAATATATTTCTGGTCGCTTTGGCTTTTAAAATTTAAGCGTCAACATTATATATATATATATATATATATATATATATATATATATATATATATATATATATATATATGTATATATATATATATATATATCTATATATATATATATATATATATATATATCGTATATATATATATATATATATATATATATATATATATATATATTATAATGTATGTATTGTATATATGTGTATGTATGTATAAATGTTTGTGTATATTGCTTGTGTTTGCGTGAATAACCTAAATATGCACACGAAAATGGAGTTGGAAAATTTTAAATATCTCTCTCTCTCTCTCTCTCTCTCTCTCTCTCTCTCTCTCTCACACACACACACACACACACTATAGTGACTTGTCATGCAAAACAAGATAAATAAACGTGATGTGGATATACACGACAAAGCGCGTAATTGGACGTTATCAGCGTGAGCGTGAAATAGAGGGTATATAGTACAGGATTATCGGAAGCCCAGATGCCGCCAAAACTCCAAACGTCGCAGGTAAGTGATCATAATGGAGGACCCAAATTCTAGTACTTAAGAGAAACGTCTTACAGGATCAGCCGATTAAAAAAAAGAAAAAAATACTCGAATTTACTTGCAATCCTTTCGCTTCTGTCTGTGCTCGTATACATCATGTTTGCTTGTCTGCCTGCATTCTGTATGTTTGCTTGTGCGCCTGTTTTCCGTGTTTGTGTGTGTGCGCGTGTTTGTTCTTGCACCATTCGTCAGGAATTAATATTTATGTGTTTGCGAGTTTTCAGAAGACCTTGAATTCAAGATCGCTGCAAAGTAAAGTCATATTTTCAGTTGATTTAAAAACTTGAAACTTAAAGATATGCGACTGTTTTTTCATGGAGTTGCAGTTATTTGTGTAAGTTTGGAATAACCTGATATATATAAATACATATATATACTATATATATATATTTGAGTATAAATATTTACATATATATATATATATATATATATATATATCAATATATATATATATATCATTATGTGTTTGTGTTCATTTGTAAGCTTGGAAGCTATTGAATTCGGCCCTGCAATTGTCACCATCAAGACGAAAGCAGTAGAGAGGGTGACCCGTCCGTCCCCTGAACTCAACGAAGACCGAGGGAGGCAGGGAGTCAACTAGTGGAAGTTCCTCAGTGACATCTTGCACTCGAAGCCCAACCAACAATCAGATCTATTTTAGGCTCCTTCCCTCCGTCAAACGAGTTCTCTCCAGCGATTGTTCAGCCTCTACACATTCTCACAACAATCCACCTGGGGTTGGGACGTCCTGCTTCATATTTCGATCTGTGAGGTGATTTACGTGCGAAGTGAAAAAAAAAAAAGAAACCGAATTCGTACTCCGCAGGAAATCGGTCGAGAAAAGATGATTTTAAGGCGGTCCGCCGCCTCTCGATCGCATTCCTATAGGACAACTTTTTTGGCCTTTTCGGAGTTGTTTTCTCTCTCTCTCTCTCTCTCTCTCTCTCTCTCTCTCTCTCTCTCATCAGTAGACTTCAGTAAGCCACTTTTAGAAAGATGAAACTGGATTTTTCTTGAAATGGTCGTCTCTCTCTCTCTCTCTCTCTCTCTCTCTCTCTCTCTCTCTCTCTCTCTCTCTTTACTTCTGTTAGCCAGTTTCAGAATGATGAAACTGGCTTTTTCTTGAAATTATTCTCTCTCTCTCTCTCTCTCTCTCTCTCTCTCTCTCTCTCTGTATATATATATATATATATATGTGTGTGTGTGTGTGTGCGTGTGTGTGTGTGTGTGTGTGTGTGTGTGTGTAGATAAACCGGTTGATTGCTTGTTTAAGGTAGGTGTAGTATAATAGGTGAGTGAGAGTGGGTATTATGGAAACTGAGGGTGCGGTATAAAGACCAGCACAGTTTGAGAGGGAGAATCAAGAACGTTTTCCAGTGGGGCGCCCGTTGTGAGGAAATGGCTCCCTACCCCGCCCCCCCTCCCTGTTAAAACTTTTAAAACTGTTTCAAATACTCAATGGTCCCTTCATCCTGCTAGGGAGACTTATGAAAAATGTATGAATGCCGTATGAGGTTGCGGATTTGTCAGAGAGAAAATTCACTCTTCATTCATCAGTGACAGGGTATAAATGTGCCGAAAAATCTAGACCATATGAAGTCCTCGTCTTTTTCTACGGAGAGACCCAAATGTTGGCAACTTGACGCCCTAACCTAACTCAAGCTAAGTAAGGATGAGGATGGATGCGATGTTCACTGACGTAGAAAGATTTAAGGTAGTTCCGTTAAAATCCATGATTCACCTGACGACCCGAGCGGTGAATAATTGTGTATCTGGTCATCAGCCGAGTGTTGTTGGTAGTATAGCCACGAAGGAGAGGTGTTGAAGTTAGTCGTCTCATCCTGTTTTTCCTGTTATTCGTGCGTTTCTTTCTCGCCAGAGAGGCCTTCTTCCCACGTGACGCACAAGTCAACAGAAATACGCACAGACTCATATACAGACATACAAGCGTGTCGCTACTTTTCTAGAAGAGAAGTTGGAGTTGGAGCTCTTTTATCTTGAGTTGCCCAAGTGATGACATTTGACATTAAGCGTCGCATCGCTCTCAGACCAGCGGGTGGCACTCTCCCCCCAACTGCGTGCCTCCCCAGGATTCCTAGATCTTCGTGTTTGTCTCCATTCAGGAGCTTTCTTGCGTCGACTCGGAATCATTTATACGTTCTCACTGTTATTCCTTAAGGAGTATTTTCAACTAAGGTCTCTCTCTCTCTCTCTCTCTCTCTCTCTCTCTCTCCGTCACGAGCGACCATTCTCCCTGTGATTATTCTCATTAAGTGGATCGTGTTTGTCGAGAGTGTTCTCAGAAGGAATAGAATCGGCGCTTTTTTCGCGATCAAGCTTCACTGTGAATGATCTCATCCATGAGGTTCATCAACTCGGTATATTCTCCACAACTCTCGTGAATAAGACATTTCGGAAATAATGTTAGATGGCATATTTGCTTCTTTTTCGTTTTCAATAAAAGAAAACTATTGAGGTGCTATTTGTCTGTCCGTCCGCGCGTCTTTTCTGTCCGCCCTCAGACTTTAAAAACTACTGAGGCTAGAGTGCTGCAAATCGGTCTGTTGATCATCCACCCTCTAGTCATCAAACATACCTAACTGAACCTCTGTAGCCTCAGTAGTTTTTATTTTATTTAAGTACAAGATTGCCATGGATCGTGCGTCTGGCACCCAACGACACAGGCCCACCACCGGGCTGTGGCTGAAAGTCTCATGGGCCGCGGCTGAGTTTTATGGGTCTTGGGTGAGAGTTCCATACAGCATTATACACTGTACAGAAAACTCGATTGCACCGAAGAAACTTCGGCGCATTTTTTACTTGGTTTTCGACTCTTCAATATTTCATTTTTGCCGAGATGAAGAAAGAGTGCGCACATCGTCTCCGCTAACCATTTCCTGAGACGAGCACCTCAGTGGCGTGATCGGTATGGTATTGGCCTGCCACCTCGGTGGCCGCGAGTTCGATTCTCGGGCATTCCATTGAGGGGAGAGAAATGTGTATTTCTGGTGATAGAAGTTCACTCTCGACGTGGTTCAGAAGTCAAGTAAAGCCGTAGGTCCCGTTGCACTTACACTTCAATGACCTAAGAAACTAAGTCGTCGTTATTTTCACCCCTTTCCTACCCCCCCTCTCCACACTCCCCCTTTAGTGCCAGTGATGTCTTACTCCCACAGTATTCTTTCACCGATGCTAAGTTATATGTATACCAAACTTGGTTGAAATTGCTCAGTGAGTGTAAAAGAGTATGTGTCACATACATACATCCATTTATATATATATGTGTGTTTTTTGTATATATATATATATATATATAATATATATATATATATATATATATAACATGTACATGTACATACATGCATACACACACACTAAAATACTACACACATGCACAAAGATTTCATATACTATATTTTATATATATATATATATATATATATATTATATATATATATATATCATTCGAGCTACAAATGTCCTTTAATATCTAAATTCGCTCTACCTCGGAATTGATATATTTTCATATATGTACCGAAGGGGAATTTTTTATTAGTTGATAATAATTTCGTCCCCACATGGGATCGAACCACCGTCCAAGTGGACGGGAACGAAAGCAGGACAGACAGTGACGCTATCAATTCAGCCAACAGCGTTCCCCCATGGGGGGATGAAATTATTATCAACTAAAAATTCCCCTTCGGTACATTTATGAAAATATATCAATTCCGAGGTAGAGCGAATTTAGATATTAAAGGACATTTGTAGCTCGAATGATATATAAATGAATCACGATTCGATGTGATAATCAAATGTGTGTGTATAATATATATATATATATATATATATATATATTATATTAATATATATATATATATGTATACTGTGCATATATGCATATACGGCTGTTCAACGAAAACCCTTGAAATGATCTCTTCGGACAATTAGGTTTCGACAGTATTATGTTTTTGAGATGATGGCAAGATTGATGACAACCTGAATGGATTTTTCCCCAAGACGAAGTATATATAGGGACAATATGTCTGGCGTAAGCAGAATATCAACAGTAATTATGATTATTATATTACATATAGTGTTATTGATAATAGGAGAGACTGGTGTTATCGCCGTGAGTAAAGACAGAGCTCCGTGGCAATCAGCCAAAAGACAATTAGTTTCCAGAATCGTTTCCTGTTGAGATAATACTGATCAGTGGAAATTCATGTCGCGTGACATGAATCACGCGCTAGCTATTCAGCATCCCTTGGTATACAAATTAAACGAACGGTTTCACACGTGTTGATGATTTGATATCAACCGACCATAATGAGAAGTTGCAGAAGCTGGGGAAATCGTCACGAAAACCATGAAACATAAATATATATTATTCTCTGGCTGAAGTTCCAAGAGACTGAGTATAGGAATATGCTTTCAAAAAGAAAATTAAACTTGATCGATAGGAAATGAGAAAAGACGGAAGGTCGGGTTTTCCTCTTCAGGTATTAATTTTCTAAACTCCGTTGCCACGAAGCCCTTCAAAGGGAGGCGGAGGAACTGTAAAAACTGAAATGTTATTATACTTCAAACGAAACGTCATCATCCGTCTGCCACAGAGTGCAGCCCATCCAACGGTAATGCGCTGCTCCTTTTTTTCTTCTTCTTCTTCTTCTTTTGCCAATTTGAAGTAGTTGGTGGAAACGCTTGTTGACTTGGACAAAAGCTACAAAAAGGGACAATAAAAAGATAAGGAAGAGGAAAAAAGTGCCATTAAGTTGAACAGTTAGAGAGCGGGAAATTAGAGGACAGTGTTTTGCGCATGAGCATATAAACCGCGCCAACCCTTCCATGACTACGGGAGTTTTAGATCTTTATTTCAGGTCTCGTTGTTTGTTTCTTGTTCTGCAATTCTCGGGTATTAGCCGTGCAATGACTGCATGTGTATTTAGTCTGTGAATTCCTATGATCATTCAGTTTTTGAGGTCTCTCGTGAAACGGTAGACACGTCATTGCATATATTCACATTTTGTACGCGGTACGTATCGCCCATTTAAATGCAAGAAGCCAAAGCTCGTCTATGGATCTATGGACAACTCGAAGCATTCTGTAAGAGAACCCAAGTGTTTGTTGCAGCATAGAATAGCCATGTAGCTCCGTACGTCAGAATGAAATGATTGCTGTAAATAAATTGTAGTGAGTAGTTCATTTTTTTATGTTAATCATTTCAATCGGATACAATACTCAATTACTTTACTACGACCTCCTTACCGAGCACGGTACTTTTGGGCCAACTTGACTAACAAAGTTGTACGGGCCCCACCTGGGTCTTCGTGAAAGTCAAATGCACTGAATGGATGGTGCCCGGAGTGTCACGGGAGCTGTAGCAAATATGACAGACTTCCAACAGGCTGAAAAAGCAAAGTACTTTTGCCACAATGTTATATAACACCAAAAATGATTAATCTAATCAGGATTTTCAAGGCATCAACAAGGAATATGTTCGGATTTTAATAACCGGAGCGCAGCCCCTGATCTCGTTGTGGAACAAGGCAAGAAGAGTATATACCGGTTGTCCGTCTTGAACAGGAAACTGCAGAAATCAAAGCAAAATAACAAAGAGGTGCAAATGGTATCCATTTAGTAGGACGAAGAGTCAAATTGCTGACATTTGCTGATGACGGGCACATTATGAGGTCAGTCCATCGAATTCTTGTCGCTGTCACTTGAAGAGGAGATCTCGGAAGAGTTGAATCAAGAAAACCTGAGATCAATGGGGACGCTACAGGAAGCGATAAGTAGTTCGGAAACCTGATAGTCAAAGGAATTCACATATTTAGGAACATGCTAACATCCCACTCAAAATCATAAACCCGGTAAGGGGGTAGTGCCGTCAGTGCACCTCACGCGGTGTACTGCAAGCATTACTTTCAGTTCTTTGCAGCGTCCCTTCGGCTCCTATCTGCAACCCCTTTCATTCCTCTTACTATACCTCCGTTCATATTCTATTTCTTCCATCTTGCTATCCACCCTCTCCTAACAATTGATTCTTAGTGCAACTGCTTTGAGGTCATCCTCCTGTTACACCTTTCAAACCTTTTACTGTCAGGTTTCCGTTTGAGCGCTGAATGACCTCATAGGTTCCAGTGCTTGGCCTGTGGCCTAAGTTCTATATATTCATCTCGGTTCAGTTCAAAATCGTAACTCAAGTCCTATTCGTCTTACTCTTGGATGTTAACAGATTTAGTATAGAATCGCTGCGGGAAATAAGTGACAAGGAGCTTTGTGAAAAGGCCCATGAAGAGAACAAGGCACAAACGACCGTCGCCAGCGACCTTATTAAGGCAGCAGTCAGTGACCACAGACAACCCTTCATCATCAGCCAACCGAAGGAGATTTCGGGAGGGAGGAAAATTCGAACGAAGCGTCGTGAGAGAAGAGGAGAGAGACGAGAGAAATGAATTCTCAAGAATTCTGCTCGGCTGTTTGGACGTGAGTGAAGGTCAAATTGGAGGGTGGATGTTTCACTTGTTAGTTTTCTGTAAAAGAAGACTACTGAGACGGATATGACTGACCGCCCACCGATCTTAAAAACTACTGAAGAGGGCAGAGGTTAAATTTAGCTATGATCGTGCGTGTGGCACCGCAACAACACACACCACCACACTTAGCAGAGAGTTTCTTTGGCCGTGGGTGAGAGTTCCATACATAATTATATACTGTACAGAAAACGCGGTTTGCGCCGAAGTTCTTCAGCGCATGTTTTACTTGTTAATGAGAGCGTTTAGTGTTTCAAGTTAACTTTGATTATTTTCAGGTATAATGGCAACAAATCCAAGGAAGGGCGAGATCCATTGTTGTCCTGTTACGCAGGAAGCTCGGCCACATATTTGCTTTGATGGAATGTTCATGATATGCGTAGAGGCCAATCTCGCGGGGAAATAGTACTAAGCAAGCACAGATAGGTTGAAGCAGAAAAGGCGGACTCGAAAAGATGACGAGCCAGTGTGAGTTATTACTCGAACTGAAGGTAAAGAAAATGTCAGCAACAAGAGATGCCTAGTCATGCTGGTCAGGGCAGTCGTGTGTGTATGGTCTCTTGAATGTGTTGTTGCAGATCATTGAGCAAAGAGAAGAAGATAGCAGCTCCCCTGCAAGTCAGAGGTGACGTTACGAACAACTTACTTTTTGAGGTGAAATTCCACAATTATTCTGACCAGTGTTGCTCCCCCCGCACCCCACCCCCCGGCCACGAAAAAGAAGGCTAGGAATGCAACCACTCAGCTGTGTCGTTGAGAAAACTCGTAAGCTAACAAGGAAGTCTGCAGAAATCCTTACCGTATGTGTTGCAAGAGGAGCCGATGCAAAGAGGGGGGAAAATGAGCGCGGAGATTCAGAAACAAGAGATGACATCTTTGAGATAAACCAGCACGAATGACAAGGAATCCCAGTCAATCGTTTTTCCTCGTTGACGGCTCTCGTCCGTTTTTATATTTATACTATTTTTTTTCTTCTTTTATAAAGGTCTGGTTGGTTTTCCAGGGGCGTGAGTTTTTATTCATAATCAATCAAATAATTCTTCAATGCTGACATCGCTGCCTGAATGTTAGCTGTTCATTCATAACACATACGAGAAATAAATATTTTTTTTTGGTTTTGTTTTTGTTTATGTTTTTTTGTAAACCAATAATATAATGAAACATTCCGTGCTAACTGGGAAGAAAATATCCTTGGCCATCATGAAGATTAGTAGCAATTATGTATAATGTGGGTTTTGCTATATATTAATTGTCAGAGAACAAAATGGAGGATCCTTCGACGGAGCAAAATTTTTTTTTTTCGAAGAACACCTGAGAGGGACCCACAGAAACTCGCCCCTTCCAAGGGCAGCAGATTAAAGGGAAGAAGAAGAAGAAGAAGAATAGCAAATAATAAAAAGGCTGTGTTACGGCGCCCAAGGACGGGAGAAACAGGCTCTTTCGGGAAACTCAGGCGGGGGAGGAGGGAGGAAATGCGTCCGTTCCAGTTGCCTGGTCACCAATTTTATGGGTGAAATAAAAGACGTGCGATTTCCGCTCGTTGTGTTCAGAGCGAGAGAAATTCTGGCGCAGTCGAGAATGTCTCTCCGGTCTTTCTGCCTCATACATCTTCAGCAGATGACTGAAATCAACGAGATGCCTCTGGAGGATATGAATGATGGGACGTTGACACAAATCACACGTTGCTCGCTTCCTTCGATCCAGACTTAAGCGTCGGGGATGACTGACTCCTCGGGGTCTTCGGATTCGATTCCGATGAGGAGGGAAGAGGACGAGTAGAGATCGCGCGCGCACTCCATTCACACACTCGCGTAGAGACAGAAAGGCAGACGATGATGACGATGCGACAAAAGCGTCTTAACATAGCAGCTCCACCTATTCCTTTTCTTCGTATGCCTGCTCTTTTTGTCGGTATCCCTCTCACACCAAAGTTTTGGTGTTCGTGAGCTGTACAGTTAGCAGATTGTACTTGAATTCCTCACAGAATATTCCTTTGACTCCTTTCGAGGTGCCCCTGAGGCTTATAGCAACCTCGTCCTAAAACCCCAGCTAAGAAAGGGGACGGTACCACACTCTAGGGACGCCTTTTGTAGGGATAATATGACCAGAACAATCTCACTGCAATATAAAACACATCCTTATGTTTATCTCTTAATTTCTTCTTGGTACCTTCCACTACCTCAATATCTGTGTGATAGTCTGCAGTGTTCCCTGTGGGCCCAGTCTTCCTTACCAGTGAACTTTGACCCTAGTTTTGGGGAAATGCCCAGCTTCCTTTAGGGTAGGGACAATAGTCTAGAGGTCATTCTGATTGGGGGCAGCCTCTCTCACCACTAGGCCGCCTGTAAAGGTTGCTGAATGGAGATGCCTAAGTCTGGGAAATCTAAACGTGGAATTTACCCTACCACTTGTTTATTATCGTCCCTATCCCTCTTAAATTGACATAATTTTTCACGGCAGGTGTACGCTAGTGAATATAATAATTAGCAACTTTTGAAGAAATCAACTGGAGGGTTCTTGAATGACAGTTGAAAGCAAATCGTTCAGTGTTTGCTTGATTGCAGAATTAACTGTTGTTTTTTAATACAACTTTTAATTTTTTTAATACTATTTTTTTATTTCTAACTCATATGGAGGTCACTGCAGTGACAGGAAATTTGTTGCGTGTTTCATAGTAAATAAAGAAGTGTAGCCAGCTATACACCAAGATAAAATTACCTTTCTTCACACGTCTTGGACATTCACATAGTATAGGATAGTTCAGTTATTTTAGTCTGAGATTCAGAATAGATATACATCACCTGATGATGATTCTTAGGCTGTCAGTACTACTTCATGTGAATATCTCTGTTTTTTTCCATCTGTCCACCTGCCTGTGGTGTTTGCGTATGGTAACACTGCGTCCCGGGCTTTAGATAGTTACGCTATGTGTAAGTTTTAGGTAAATAAAAGGATATCTGGGTGTACATTTGCAACTGAAAAGTGTTTTATAATTTACTGTATGCGAATTATACCGTTAATATTCGAAATAGGATATTATAATTGTTGAATGTAAGCTGAATGTAACTATATAAAGCCCGGGACGCAGTGTTACCATACGCAAACACCACAGGCGGGTGGACAGATGGAAAAAACCAAGTATAGTGAGAAGTTATCTCCATCATCACAATAATAACTATCCACAGGGTGTAGCCACATTTGGATGCAATGAAGTAAAAATCTAAGAAAGACAGATGCACATTTTTGGTTAAGAACAGTAGCTGAGCGACTGATGACTGATGTTTGCAGATGATACCACAGAGGTTGGTGATAGTAAAGATAAGCTGCAGAGATTAATGAAAGTTTGGAAGTCTTTATAATAAGAGGTTTTAGGTGATGGAAGAATGTATGTGAATGGAGTAAACAAAAGACAATATGACAGGATTAGAGAACGAAGAAGGTGGCATGACCTCTGTAAACGGTTTGGAAGAGAAGTTGAGGGCTGTTAAGTCAATTAACCCTTACATCAGGGGTACCCAACCTATTTGGTCTTCTGTAACCCTTGGGCATTTTTGTAGATTACTGTATACCCCTAAAAATTGAGGATTAAAAAGAAAAACAAAGAAATTGATTTTGTGTTATTGTCACACATTTACTAGCTGTGAGGTCAGTAGGAATGAGTGACTCAAGCCAGAGTCACCGTGTCGCCAACTAGGGGTAAGATTACAGTCACAGGAAGTTCCGTAGTGGTGAAAAAACAGATGGCATTCGCCCTACACTTGATATACCTTTAGTAAAGGTAAAAGTTTTGCTTACTTAAATGAGGAAATAAAAAAAAACGGGGCATTGTGCAATCTCAATGCAGATTTGCAGATTACATCATGTATTGCACAGTACTGGCTGTTCTATCAGAACCAGTGTGCCCCCTGAAGAGTACAAATGTACCACTGGGGGTACATGTACCCCAGGTTGGAAACCCCTGCTTTACACCATTAAAGTCTTGGCGCTGAATACAAATAAGACTGAATTAGCAGGACCTGTTAAAATGATTCACGTGGAGAACTTCTGTGGGAAAGACAGAAAGGAATAGGTGTAATGAGGGTGCGGTAATAAGGTTTGCTTATGTGGAAGAGGGATTAGGCCGTTATGAGGATGGTTTATGACACTGGAAGAAAGAGGGGAACAGATTGGGTAGAAATGTATAAAATTAGGAACTTTTGGATGAAAGTCATATTGACCAAGTGTGGGCTCGGTGGTGTGAATTAGTTACTGGAATGAATGGGCCTTTAGGACTAGGAAGTCCAAGATCTTGTATTAGACTCAAGACAGAAAATAATGACATTCTGCGTATCTGTGGCATGATATACTGCTGATGAGCCTTTATGTGGATAAATGAATGAAGCAGATGAGATTTTGAGAACTGTCTGCGCATGAGTTTCATCACTGAGTTTTTAGTGATGTATTGTGTTTTGAAGAGCATCGTCCTTATTGGAGAAACTGCTTACTGGTGGCATTGAAGACTAACTGCACAGAAAAAACAGGGTAACAATCATTTCCATATTTATGCTTTAACTAGCTAATCAACAATGAATCCTTCTAGTGTAAAGTTCTGTAACATGAGGCATTTCACTCTATGTACAGGCAATGCTAATGAGCACAGAGCCAACCTTATCTTTCACATACTTTGCCACTCACCTCTATCTTGCTTTCACATTTACTTTACCCGAGTCCATTGCCTTTCATTATCGCTCCTGGCAACTAACTGATCAGAATTGTTTCCAGTTTTGAGCTTGATATGATAGCATAGGAAACAGTTGTCAAAATGATTCCAGTTGTCACATATACAGGCATTAGTGAAGGATTTGGTTACTGTACTTGGTTTTAAGGTTCAGAGAATAGATAAAGAAAATTTGTCAAATTTATATCCTGTGACATACTTTCAATAATGGGTTTAATTTGCATGATGCAGCTGCTAGAGAATGAGGAAGTAAGTCAGGACAGCTCCCCAAATATAAAGCTCTCCTGCTTTCTGTCAATAATCTACAGTCAAGTCATCTGTCACCAGCAATAACCAACAGTTTTACAGTGTTGCACATTTTTCAGAAAATAATCCATGGATGTGGCATAGTATAATGATTATAACAGCATCATTTGCATATTGCATATCCTAAGTGTGTCAGGCTTCCATCGTTACTCAATTCAAAGCTCTCTATTCATCTCTGGAACCTTTTCAGAATAAAATCTATGAGAAGGGTCAACTCCGAAGGTGACATAGCATTCCCCCAACACTCCATATTTTACTGCAAATTCACTCAACAAGACTCCATCCACATTAACTTTCCGTTCCTTCGTTCATGAATAATTTCAATTAGCTTCACCAATTTATATAACGTAAATGCATAGTAACGCAAAACCGTAAATTCCTTGCACTCCTGCACAATCTGCATTCACACGGATATTGCATTCGTGAAACTCCTGGATTCTATAAAACCGTGTTGTTCATCTTTGTGCATTTCACAGTTCCTTTCTCCAGCTTATTAAGAATGAGCATACTAAATATTTTTCACCATTTCTCCAAAAACATTCTGCTTATCACTGTGTGTCTTATTCTTCTGTGGCTATTATTAACCCATCCCTCCTTTTGACAAGTATCTTCCTCTTTTTTCGTTAATATTCCATTAAATTTATGTGAACTACCATAACACTATGCCAGTCCCAGAAAGAGTGCTTTTCCAAACCCATCTCTATGTTGGCTGCTTTAGATTTCAGCTTAGCTAAGCAATGACAAGTTGGTGAACACTGCTACCATCTGCTTTTCCGTAGCTCCTAACATTCATCGCTGTTTCTTCTTTATTTTTCATTTATTAGTCATGTGATCTATATGGTTTGCATGACTGCTATTTGGAGATGTCCAAATGTAATCATGGAAGTTAATTTATTGGAAGAGTGTGCCTCTAATGACCACATTATTTGCACCTCTAAAACTAATCAATTGCTCTGTTTTCATTTGAAGTCTTTCCCAATCCTCAACCTTACGGTGAGAGACTGCCTGCTAGAAGCCACATGGTTTCCACTTGCATATTTCATGGTGAAGCCGTATGAGAGGGGAGAGGATTCCCAAACTGAAGGAAACGTGTTTCCTTTGGTTCAGATCTAGTTATCTTCCTTTACTCGTTCTCTTTTGCTCGTTATTGCTTCAACCACTTTTCCATTATATCTACTGTCTCGCATCCTGCTATTGAACCTCTATATCTATTACTGCACTTTGCAACTGCAGTTTTCCAATTTCGACTATAGATGCTCTGAGCTCTAAATACTGTGGAAATTTCCACTTCTTGAAAATTGTTCTAGTAGAATTGGAAAAGTTACCATGGTCACAATTCTCCCTGGTGTTGCACGCAAGTTGTAGAGGCTTCGGTGGTTCAGCGGATCAGATCAGCCACCTGGTAATATTTGGACGTACATTACTCTGATAATCTTCGTTTATTGCATTGTCAAGGGTGGAACTACTGCCTGAGATTGATTGAACTACTGCCTGAGATTGATTGATCGATTTGTTAGTTCATACTGGCGTCGCAACGACGAGGTTATTGATGCCGTACTGCCTGAGATGGAAGGATAGGATTCAGGAGTAAATCTTTCCAGAGGTAGGAAGGACACCTGCTTTTGTCTGGTGAAGGAAACAACGAGTAGAGTGCTCTTAGTCTGAAGAGAAAGGTCTGGCCAACACTTGTGTGTTTCTGTCACTATTAAGTTGGATATCCATTCAGGTTTTTGGAGGGTGAGGATGAGTAGGGTATCTATAGGCCTACTGATGTTAACGCGAATTTATAGTACCTTCTGCTCATGTGCTTGGCTTTTGTTTTTTCGTGTTTTATGGCCTTATTGTCATTTTTTTTCTTCTATTTTCCTTCAAAATGGAATCAAAATGGACCTATCGATTCTCCTGCACCGACTATGACAGTAGGTAGTGAAAGGGCTGCGCCTCTCAACCCCTTTGGAAATGAAACCTGAAGGCACCGCGCGAATGAAAGTTCTGATGGGGATCCTGAGGACTGCCGCAGGGTGCTTTGCTCCTCCCTCAGTGTTTAGATAGTACTCATTTTGAACTGTTCTTCAATGCTTTCAAGACTTGTTTTATTTTTTATTTTTATTTTTTAGGATTTTTTCTTTTAATGTCCTTAGGAGTACATACAAGCTATACAGTGGGGATTATGTCCTTTATTTTAATTTTTATTCCTTGTTCATTTAATGGCTGAAAATGATGTAGGCGTTAAAGTGAATATGTACTAAAATAGTCTTTACCTTCAGGACTTCATCTTTGTGGATAAAAAAAAAATAGTAGGTTGGAGAAATGTAACGAGAATCACCGAAGAGAAAAGCTACGTTAAAAAGTTATATATATATCTATATATATATATATATATATATATATATATATATATTTTATAAAAGAATTTTTTAAAATGATAAAAATATATATATATATATGTGTGTGAATGAATAACTTGATTACGAAGTATATAAAACGTGATGCTATATATAAATAAAGGTTTTTGCCACGAAGGAAAAAAATGAAAAAGCGAGATAGCCAAGCACTTTCGGTCTAGTTCGACCCTTTACTCAGGCACAACTGATCTTACAGCGAAAAACATAGTCAAAGTAGGCTTAATATCCAAATGACACTACAAGATTAGCGATAAGGTCGATTTCACTCTACAGAAACGAGGAAACGCCTTAGGGCAGCCCCACCTTGGAGTATACACACGCGGTCAACAGATGATTCTTCCAGAAAACAATACATTTTGAAAAAACAAGGAGGCATATACAACTTATTATCATGAAATTTACAAAAATGTTCCCTAAAAAAATTATTAATGAAAATATATCGAGCAAGAGAGAGAGAGAGAGAGAAATAATAACTATATACATGTGGGACTAATTTATTAGTAGTTCATTTATTTTAAGGTCCTCCATAAACATTTTACAAATATACGGGTCCAAATGGTACATTCCCGGACTAAGATTTAGGTTGTATTTATTAGTGATTTGTATTATTGCCAATTCCAGTAAATTTCTTGAAACATAATCATTAGATCTAGCAATTACAGAGGTATCACCCCAATTAATACAATGAGATTTTTCACTCAGATGGATAAACAGTGCATTTGAAGTCTGGGCTGTTCTAACTAAATACATATGCTGCTTAATACGTACACAAATTTTTACTTGACTGACCAATGTAAAACGATGGGCAATCCTTACAAGGAATTTTGTAAATGATGTTATTTGTTACAGGACTATTCTTAATTAGCATATCTTTAATGGTATTGTTATAAGAGAACACTACATTAATATTAAACGATTTAAATATTGATTTTATGGTTTCAAATCCACGAAAGTAAGGTAAGCTAAGTACATTTTTAGGCATTTCTTTTTCATTAATAGCAACACTATAAAACTTTTTGTGAGCTTTTTGATAACATAAATCAATTAAATGAGGTGGGTAGCAGAGATCGTTTCCTATCTTTTTTATGTATTCTATTTCTTGGTCAAGATATTGTGGACTCGTGATACGCAAAGCACGTAGGAACGTAGAAGAAAAAATAGAAATATTAATATTAAGATGGTGGCCAGAATAAAAATGTACATATGTCAAATTATTTGTGGGTTTTCTATAAATACTGAATTTACATTGGAAAGAATCTCTATGTATTAATACATCTAGGAAAGGGATGACATTGTTATTTTCAATTTCAACAGTGAATTTTATGGATGGCACTAAATTATTCAATTTAGACAGTAAATCATTTACATCGATACCAACAGGTAAGACTACTAAGATGTCATCTTCATATCTGTACCAATTTAAGGGGACAAGTGTGATATTTGGTAGGTGTTGTCTTTCAAAAAATTCCATATATAAGTTTGAAAGGAGAGGTGATAAAGGGTTACCCATGGCCATACCAAATATTTGTTGGTAATATTCTCCATTAAAAATAAATCTGCAATCACAAATACATAACTTAATCAATGAAATTATGTGACTAACGGACACAGGCAATTCATGCAGTACAAGTTCATTACTTAAATATTCTAGCACAGAGTCAATAGGGACTTTTGTAAACGAAGGAAAGAGAAACGACGAAGTTCTGCAAGGCCTTTCGACTTCTTGTCCTTTACTTGGCAGACTGTTTCTTTATTCTTGATGGAATTTGTCTTTATTTATATATTCATCACGTTCCATTTTATCGTTATTCAGTTATATATATATATATATATTATATATATATATATATATATATATATATATATATATATATATGTATGTATATATATATATATTATATATATATGTATATATATATATATATATATATATATATATATATATAATATTTCCTCCAGTATTTCCTAATTTCGCTAAAAAATAAATAAAAAAAATTTCAAAACCATAATATGAAGTAAAAATTTGTATATAAAAAGTACATCCCGTCTGAACGAAGTATCGAGAAACATTTCTGAGCCAGGTTGGTTCTTAACGAATCTTCCAGCTCCAGAGAGACACCTGAAACTCGCCAGCTCCTTGCGAACAACGGATTTCTCACATCTCCAACAAATACAAGTTTCCAAACTGCACAGGCCCCAGATCCCTTGAGTAATTGTACTCCCTATCACCAGGGCAGCAGCCATCAGTAGACAAGGCAGGTTTCATTTCATGCATCCTCTCCGATTCACGCTTACAAACTACGCCAATTCTAGATTCGCTTCCCTGGATGGCCCAGGTATCACGATATTTCTCTGCAGAAAGGTGGAGGATGTCAGGGTGGGGCTCCTGAAGACTTTTCAGCAGCGCTCTCTCTTGTCAATGCCAGTGCACACTCTCTACATTCCTCATATTTCAGTATAGTATGGAAGAGACAATAACTGCTACTGTTTTCCTCCATTTATCACGAACACATATTTCACGAGAAAATGAAGATGAACGATTTTACCAGCCATGGATGATTTTCCAGGACTCCTCCAGGTACAGAGAGTCACAAAAGTCCTCGGCCACTTTCTGCTGCATCCAGCACAGCTCTTATTCAGAGGCTTTCAGGACTTATCTGCCTTAAGAATGAATAAATAGAGCAGCCTAGTAGCAGATCTTTTTTTTTTTACCCCTTGAACGCCTCAGCCTTGAGGAGGATAAACACCGGAAATATTAAAAGTTATTCTAGACTGTTAGAAATGCCACGTGTATTAGCACTTGCCGGATATATATATATATATATATATATATATATATATATATATATATATATATATATATATATATATATGTATATATATATATTTGTATGTATGTATATATCGAGCTACAATGTCCTTTAATATCTAATTCGCTCTACCTCGAATTAATATATTTTCATATATGCTTAACGAAGGGGAATTTTTTCTCGATAATAGACTTGCCTGGACCCGGGCACGAACCCATGGAGCCTTTCAAATCCAGGAACGTCAGTGAAGCTTTTGCCTACTACACCACCGCAAGAGGTAAAAGCTTCACTGACGTTCCTGGATTTGAAAGGCTCCATGGGTTCGCGTCCGGCTCCAGGCAAGTCTATTATCGAGAACAAATTCCCCTTCGGTTAAGCATATATGAAAATATATTAATTCCGAGGTAGAGCGAATTAGATATTAAAGGACATTGTAGCTCGATATATGTATATAAATCACGGAAATGTGATATGACTTATGTATGTATGTATGTATTATATACAGGCGTGTGTGAGTATAGTAAATATATATTAATTAATTAAATATTTAATTTATGCATATTTATGTGTATATCAGTTAATTATATAAGTATATATATATATATAGATATATATATATATATATATATATTCGTATATGTATAATATATATATATATATATATATATATATATATATATATTTAGTAAAAAAAGTATATATATACATATATATACACATTCATTTAATGTCGATTAAGGGTGACAAATTGATGTATTTGAAGTTCCCGACCACCATTAGGAAAGCAGTAGAATTAAATTTCCATCGGAGGACAAACTTGCCGAGCGGCAGTGGAGGCCGCGGGGAAAAAGCTGACAAAATGTCCTGTTGTTACTTGGTGAAGACTGACCATTATTACAAGGTGCAAATGTGCCCCGCCAGTCACCGGATTCTGAGGAGATAATATCATCTATGCAGGCTTTGTTGATGCTCGGTATTTTAGCGGTCGACGTCCACAAGAAATAGATTTTCTAAGATACTTCGTGTATGCTCTCCAACACCGACTGTTGTTCCCAAAATAATTTCTAAAAGGTGAATGTTTGAGAGAGAGAGAGAAATTTAGAAGCATATTCCTTTGAATAAGAGTGAAGAGTAGTAATTTGGAATATAGTTGGTGATCCAGAACAATGCAAATATTAAGTCCCTCCTACTGATATTAGTAGGAGGGACTTCATATTTGTATTGTTCTGGTTCATCTACTATATCCCGAAATACTACTGTTCACTCTTCTTCAGAGGATTATGGTTCTCTCTCTCTCTCTCTCTCTCTCTCTCTCTCTCTCTCTCTCTCTCTCAAACATTTACCTTTTAGAAATTAATTTGGGAATAAAATCCATGTGTAGAGTGAAAAAAAGTAATGACTGGAAAAAAAAGCAGAGCCGGGAAAAGCGTGTGAGCGAAGGCAATAACATATATTTACCTTTATTGTTTAATAAATGGTTAAATTACGCATCTCTTCAACTCGTGTCATCCATTCTTTAGTGTATTTTGTCTTGACAGATCCTTTCATTGTTTAGCTATTTATATTTCGTTTGCATCAGTGTCTTTATCTTCTCATTCCATTCGTTACTTTTAATTTTCGTCTTAGGTATCGTTTGGGTAACATTTTTGTTATTGTTGTTAACTTGAGTAAAAGGAAGCAAAGTAAAGGAAATGTTTCGTCATAGGCAGAGAGACCGTTATGTTGGAAATAAATATACCGACTGTTCGCAAAACAAGCCCTTGTGCAGTTATCTTTATTTCTATACTTTTGGAGAAGATGTAGCTGTTGCCAATAATGTTTAGAGTCGGCTAAGATCCTCCATTTTAGTCTGTTAAAAGGGCAAATAAGAAATGATGCAGATGATGCTAGTTTCATCGTAGCCGTCTATTGTGATATCTTGTTATCCGGTGCAACTTTACGTTTTGTGTATTCTGTCGTTTCCACATTGTTTCTCTGTCTCGATGTTGCCCTGAGATGAAATAAAGAATATTGTTATTTTTATTATCATTATCATATATATATTTATATTTTTTCTTTCTTTCTTTCTTTTTTTTCTATCACAGTCCTCCAATTCCACTGGGTGATACTTATAATGTGGGGTTCCGGGTCGCATCCTACCTCCTTCGAAGTCCATCACTTTTCTTACTATGTGCGCTGTTTCTAGGAGCACACTCTTCTGCACGAGTCCTGGAGCTACTTCAGCCTCTAGTTTTTCCAGATTCCTTTTCAGGGATCTTGGGATCGTGCCTCCTATTGTTCCTATGATTATAGGTACGATTTCCACTGGCATATCTCGTATCCTTCTTATTTCTATTTTCAGGTCGTGATACTTATCCATTTTTTCCCCTTCTTTCTCTTCAAGTCTGGTGTCCCATTATTATTATTATTATTGTTATTATCAGCTCCGATCTGTTTCGATATGAAATCACCAGTGTTAACAGATATCTGAAATGGATCTCAAAGTGGTGCAATGTGTGTGTTTGTGGTATGTGAGGTTGAACTCTACCGAGACTGAGGCTTCCTGGACTATAGTCAATCTTGCACTTCCCTCCACTTCGCTCGCTTTGCATAGGTAACTGTGTGATTTATGATTCGGAACATTTGAACGTACTTTGTGTCATTTTCGGCCCCAGTTTTCCGTTTTACAGCACTTGAAAACATAAAAGGCTTTGCCAGATAACCAGGTGCTGTTCGTAACAACTCATGTGTAGACAGAAATTATGGTCTTAGTGTTGTCTTCAGACTTATATGTTATCAGCTCTCCGAATCTTCATTTGCTGTTCGTGTCCCCTTTTGCTGTCTGTTCTTCATTTTTCCCTTCTGGACGGTGTGTTCTATGAAAATTCGTCCGCCAGTTCAAATTATATTTTAATCTTGTATCTTGTGAATTTTTATTAATTTTCAGTAATGATAATAATTGAAAACAATAATAATAATGAAAATATTACAAAACTAATTCCATTATCAATATGATTAGCCTATATCGATTATTCCTTGTCCTTTTTTAAACAGCAGATGTACTTTATATATATATATTTTTTATTTGGTACATGTTATCAAATAATGCACACATCACTTACTGATGAAAAACCACCGGATTGCTCATTCATATACTCCTGTATAACAATTATACATTGCATGAGTGAAGGTGGCCCGCTTTGTGAAAACAGAAACTGGTAACCCGCAGATTTTCGAAGAACTTTAATATAAAGGAAATCAAAACTGCAGAATCGTGAGAGAGGGGGAAACTCAAAGATGATGACACGAGAGTACATTGAGGACTCTCCTGCCATATGAAGGATACGCAGGCTATTGTGGGTTTCAGCTTTCTGGTTCTTACGCCATCATCATCATCATCGCCTCTCTTATTGACAGAAAATTCCTCCCGCGTGAGTCGTTGACCAAGTAATGAAAGAAGGCATGTTTGCTCTCTTGTGATCTCTCGTAGAAGTCATTATTGCGAGAGAGTGTGTGTGTGCGGTGACTCTGTGACCGCAACCACGCTCTGGTGGGTTCTAGGGGTCGGCCCCGTTTTCCCGCCCTCTACGGGGGCCTCCCACCCCACTTTCCCGCCCTCTACCGGGGCCTCTTTACCGCAAAACAATTGCCAACTCCCCTACGACTAATACCATCATCTCTCTCCCGCTTCCAGAAGCACACCAGCGGCCGCAGTTTCTGCAGCTTCCAGCTACTGACGTCTGCGGCTGCGGAACCTCAACTGGCTTCCCCCTCCACCCCCTTCCCCCTTCTCCTCTCTTCCCCTCCTTCCTCATCTCTTTCCTCCTTGTGGGATATCTTTGGCTCTCTGTGGAGGAGACCGCAGGGAATGCAACAGTCTCTCGTCCTATAGCATCCGCTGAATGGGGATGCTGACCTCCCATTGACCTTCAGCCGCAAGCGATCATGATTATGTTTCCCTCTCCTCTTCCTCCTCCTCCTCCTCCTCCCCCTCCCACTCCCCCTTCCTCTTTATGTTCAGTTAGCCGGCGAAGTCATTAGCAAATACTGGTGCGTAATATTTCCAGATTGATCTGCTGGGGGCTTCGCCAACACCAGTCTTTCATTTCCCCCATCATCCCATCCCGCCATTAGCCCGAAGACGGCCATTCCGTCTACCAGTTTCTTGCCAAAGCAGGAGTCGCGCCTCATAACCAGTTCTTGCAAGCTACTGGTTATACGGTATCTGTTCCTCAGCTCCCTAACCCCCTCCCCACCTTTTAAATGAATACGTATCTACCTCGTCTCCTTCATTTTCCCCTTGCTTACTGAAGGTCTGATGATGAATTGGCTGGTCTGACGGGGACGTTCCAAAGGTTTGCCATTTGTTGTATGGGTGTGAAATCTCGGTTATGTGTTTCGCCTCCTCGCTTTGGGCAGCAGATCTTCAATCTAAAGTATGTCGTCGGATTGCATCTTTCAGAAGTTACCGTAATACAAATAGGGTTCAAAAACCTGCTATTTGAACACTCTCGTGGTTCAAAAGCCCTCACCAACGCTCAACAGCGCTGCTGGTAACCTACCATTTGGGTAAATTGGCTTCTAATATATTTTTGTTATTCAGGACAAAATTTGTTCCCACAGTGTGTCAGTATGAGAATAAATTTTTGATCGAGAATACTTACAATCATTATGTTTCGCAGATTCTCCATTTTGTGACACTAAGCCAACTGAAAGGGTCTAATGGTTACGATTTTTTTTTCATAGAAAGTATCGGTATCTAATAGCTGACTGGTTAAACTCTACGGGGGTAAATATGATAGTTTCAAGGTTGTTTGAGAATTATTCAATTCATTTCTACCAGAAGTCGTCATTATAACGGTGCTTTTAATCCATCAGCAGCTGACTAGAGAAAAAAGATAGCTGTCAATAACCATGATAACGTAAAGAATTAAGAGATATGACAGTTAATGCCACTTAGTCGTGTGTGTGTGTGGAAGATTACGGCAGCTGTCTCCGTTTCCCTTTTACCAGAAAACGAGGCGAAGCAGCAACAGCAGCATATTCTCTCTCTCTCACTCCAGTCCAGTGGCTGAATCAACGCGCACTTTGAGATGAATAATGTATCCAGATGAGCCGAGCGAGCGAGCTAGCGAGCGGCCGGGATCGCTGCACTGGTGGAGAAATTTCGTATTTTTCTTCCTAAGTTCGTCCTCCATGCAATGCAAGGCTGATCAGTTCTCGTTCGTTGGTGTTTTTTTCTGACGTTTGCTCATCGCGCTTGCGGCCGTATTTTTGTTTATCCGTGATTTTCATTTTCGTCTTCGTTGAGTTGTCTATCATCTGTTTGTCGTACTTATTAGTTTTTGGTTTGTGATTAGCGAACTTCTGGGTATCGATGCGAATGTGCTCGTAACGGTACGATCTCATTATACTCAGTTTCAGTATGTAAAATGAAGTTAACCAGTCAACAAATGTCATACAGTTCATTAGCATAAGAGCCCATCATCGAGAGGGCTTCGTCCCGCATTCACTCGGCCCCTCGATCGGTCTTGGCCGTCGTCGTCTGAAAGACTGAAGAAACTCTGATGAATTCCTCTGTCTTGCTGCAAAGTCCCGCCACCCTGAAAGCTCTGGAGATAAAGAGCTTTTATATCTGTTTTGCTTTTACATTTGTAAAAAAACAAAATAATGATAGATAAACACAATCAGTTTAAAGATTCATGATGTGTTGGCACCTATTATGTATTCATTTTAGTTTTCTGTAAAAGAACACTATTGTGCCGGCTTTGTCTGTCCACCCTTAGATCTTAAAAACTACTGAGGCTAGAGGGCTGCAAATTGATATGTTGATCATCCATCCTTCAGTCACCAAACATATCAAATTGCAGCCCCCTAACCTCAATCATTTTCGCTTACTTGCGGAGTCAGCCTACAAACTACTGTACTGCGGTTCTTGTTTTGGGAAAAAGCCTAAAAAGGTCTGAAGAAGGTGTTTGCATTGTGTTACAGATACAGAAAGTTTAGCATAGGATATTTATGATTTATTTATTAGAATGAAAATGTAAAAAATACATAATGTGCAGGTTACACATCCAGAAAAATTATATCTAATAAAACATAGCGTGTTTATTTTAATTTTCATGGGTGAAACAAGAATCTATTTGACCATAGATTTTAGCACGTTTTGATTTATTTGATATACTGAATTTAGGCTTATGTTTCTGTTCAATTATTTAGTGTTTCCACTTACAACTAAGAATCTATGTGTTTAATTTATGTCCTTTTTGTTTGATCCTTGTTGTTAGCATGAGTAGTACTAAGTATGAACATAAATTACGAAGACCACTTCACGTTAACCTACGAATATCATGTTCATAACTTCTTGCACGTGATCCAAGTAAGCTGGAGGTCGGATGTCACCTTGTTATAATATCTAAGGTCAAAGTTAGACATAATTGTGCTTCTAGCAACAATATTGGATAGACCACCACCAGGACGTGGTCAAAGCTTCATGGGCGGCAGCTCATACAAGCATTATACCGGGACTACTGAAAGACAGACCTATTTTAGTTGGCCTTGATCATATGCTGTAGCGGCTGTACAGAAAACTCGATTGCGCCGTGAAGCAGATTCATCTCTAAAGGAGACCTTAGAGGCGGTTTATTTTTTTGTTCAGATACCACATTCACAGACAAAAGATGTAAGTTAAAAGTAGCTTGAAGAATGTATAAAGGGAAAGGGAAAGTTGGTAACTACACAAAATGGAACTTTAATAAAGATATGGTCTTATAAGCATAAGGCAAAATACATTTAAAAAGTTAACATTGTTTTGTGGTCAAGTACATATTTCTTAGTCCCAAGGGTAATTTCATTGTTCGTAATTAAAGAAAATGACGTAATAAGGTCATTGCACAATGTGAAATTCAACTATTGACAGTTATACACGTATAAAACACGTATACGATTACATAAGTAGAATAAACACAACCAATAAACTTTATATCGAGCAGACATACTACGTCATATCTAAAGATTTATTCATTTCATAATAATGCTTAAAATGTAATGAAGAACATGGTCTATGACGGCATAATGCATCATTTAAATTAAAACGTTTGTTTTTAATGTGGTTTGTGGAGGCCGCTTTCATAACTTCTCTCAGTGTCATCGGGTTCAGTATTTAAATCACCCTTTCTGGTAACGGGAAGGTGACATGATTTCCTATGTAGACTGAGTGTGCCACTAGGATCACCACCTGTAGTGTTGTCAAGATGTTGAGCGAAACTCTTCTCAGGAATTATAATGCCACTTTGACCCAGCTAGAGCATGCCACAGCTTTAAGGTATCTGCAAATTGTGATGTCTTTGTATATTAGACAGCTTTTTTTTTTAGGCTTTTGCCTAAGATATTGGAGAGAGAGAAAAACTTACAGACTATCAAGACCAAAATCCTTAAAAGACAGATAATGTCTGCAGATGACATTATCCTTCCATAAAGCACTCTTGATTAGAGAATTGGTTTTTCACTTCCCAATACCATAGGCAAAAACCTAATAAGAAATGGTCCAGTTGACAAAGCAGGTTTACTTGATAGTAAGATACTTTGAAGTTGTGGCATGCCGTAATTGGGTCAGAGTAGTATAAATCCTGTGGAAATATTTTATCAAAATCTTTACTATACTACGCATGTCGATCCTAGTAGTATAGTCACTCAAAAATGTCTTGCAACATGTTCCAGAAGTTTTTGTTCACCTAACAATAATAAAATCGCAAGGAAATTTGCTTTTATTATTCGATTTTGGTTATTAATCATACGGCTAACAATATGAAAAAAAAAATGGTGGCTGAAAACCTGTAGTACGAAAAATAACGAAACATTTTAAAAATTTTCGCTCATGGCGGTAGGGCGCAAGAGTCAAATAAAAAACTATAGTAATACGTCATCCACCCAGTCCTCATGGGAGTAAATTCAGAGACCTTCTTCTTCATGCATAAACAACCCCTGGAAAAGTATAAGGAGAAAATCTGGTAACACCTAATGAATAAGTGATTAAATAAAGGGATTACAATAATAATAATGAAGAGAGAAATAAAGGAATTATAATACTGATATAAAGAAATAAAAATCAGTTTAGTGTAAACGGGAGGTAATTTCTTTGACGCACCAGTCGTGTCTGTGGCTATTGTTTCATGCGCTTACGACGGAGTTGCCAAATAGCGCCAGATATCACTGTTATAAGCTGTTGTCCGAAAAGTTTTGCAGTATGTTGCAAAACATTTTTGCGTGACTCTACAGTACCATGTCCTTTTCCCATTACCTGAATGGCAGATGATGCTGGAAAATACTAAACTCGATTACACTGAGAAAAAAGTTAGTGAAGTCAAGTCTAATGCCAGACTGAAATACTTAATATATATATATATATATATATATATATATATATATATATATATATATATATATATATATATATATATATATATATATAGGATAATAGGATTAATACTATAAAACTAATAAAAAGACTCATCCTAATAAACCAACATACATTTAAAATTCACAGAAAACCTACTACAATGATTAGAAAATGACCATCTCAAGTGAAGAAGATGGTCATTTTCTAAGCATTGTAGTAAGTTTTCTGTGAATTTTAAATGTATGTTTGGTTTGTAGGATGAGTCTTTTTTTTATTATGTTTTATATGTATTAATCCTTTTTACAGCCTTGATGATGGGGCTGGACCCAGAAACGTCGCTCAATAAAGCTTTGTTAAATTACCAGAAGGCGTCTGTCTCCCTTGCTTCCTTGCGAATATATCTCGAATGACTGCTGTTTTCCTGTGATATATATATATATATATATATATATATATATATATATATATATATATATATGTGTGTGTGTGTGTGTGTGTGTGTGTGTGTGTGTGTGTGTGTGTGTGTGTATGAATAAATATAAACTACTCAATAATTTTATGTATATTGAAATCATCGGTTATGTATTTCCTATAAGAAAATTGTAATTGCTTGCAATATCATTGGACGGCTGTGATCAGAGTGATTTTATTACAGATAGGTTATCGAGAAAGAAGATTTTTTCCAATATGATCTTGAGCAGAAGATCAGACAGAGCTAAATGTGACCAAAACTGAGTGACCCAAGTGAATGATGTCTTGACCCTGTGACGTCATTTTATAGTCACAGTTTGCGAACTTAAGGGTCAGAATTTCCTTAAGCTGAAGAAAAGGAACTTCCTCATCATAGATGACTTTAGGAATAATATTCTTGAAGAAGGAGACAGTCAAGCAGAGCTGTTGAAGCAAAAAGCATCGCCCGAAATGAAAGAGAGAGAAGCAGAGCATCTGGTTATTAAACAAAGAAAGAGGTGGACGTCCCGCGAAACACATTTCCGGTGCCGTCTCTTCTCTTCTCTTCTCACAGTGAGTAAATCTCTTTGTGCTTTATGAATTGCATAAGGAATTACGACTCCATGAAAACAGGAACAGAAACTTGGACAAGCGCGTGGAAGATAATTTGCGGCATCTACTCACTCTCATATGCAGGAAATGGTTTGGTTTGTGCTCGATGCCGCCTGTGTGTGTGCCTACGACTGCTGTCCAAACTGAAGGTGCGTTTCGCCGTTATCAGGTGTCAGGCCTCGATAAGGGCTGGACTTTATCAGCAGAGGGTGACTACAAACATCCTGTGTTACTAAACCTGCTCAGATTAGAGGCCTCTACACTCAGTCCCTTTGTTCATACATAACCCTCTCTTACGAAATGCATTTCTCTAACATTCGAGGGAAAGTCCAAAGTTGGACACAGGCGTCTAGACTCAATTGTGTGTGTGTAGATGGTATTTCTTATCATTGCTTGTGGATTTCTGCAAATGATTAACCTTTCATTTTCGGTGTGTAGGCTTTGTTGGTTCGCAGATCTAATTTTTTTCTCTATAGTTTGATATTATTATGCCGTTCACAATTATGAACATAGGATGTACACATTGGCAATCGGTGTCACTTTGGTCGAAGAGTTTTTTCCTTCCCCGGAGATGTCATGCCAAAAGATTCTGACTTTTTTCTCTTTTTATTTATTTTTTTTCTAGTTGCGATCATTTACATAACGTATTGGGTGCCAGGATTTGCCAAAGTCTGCACAACGCGCACGGATTGTCCTATAAGCTTCATATTTTGAGTTCTTCACTAAATAGAATCCAAGTTTTATTATGAATAAGTATATCTTAGTTTTATCAGACCACTGAGCTGATTAACAGCTCTCCTTGGGCTGGCCCGAAGGATTAGATATTTTTACGTGATTAGGAACCAGTTGGTCACCTAGCAACGGGACCTATATAGAGCTGATTGTGAGATCCGAACCACATTATAATCGAGAAATGAATTTCTATCACCAGAAATAAATTCCTCTGATTCCGCGTTGGCCGAGTTTTATTATGGATGTGGCCACATTAAATTAGAATATTTGTTCTCGTGGGGCCTTTTGGCAGATCGGCCGAATTTTAAGATTCCATTTCTGAAGAGGAGAGAGAGAGAGAGAGGAGATGAGGGGGGGAGAGAGGGCGAAGAGAGAGAGAGAGAGATAGAGAGAGAGAGAGGAGAAGAGGAGAAGAGGAGAGAGAGTGGAAGACTTGTGGGTTTAGAGATGAGAGAGACGAGCGAGAGAGAGAGAGAGAGAGAGAGAGAGAGTGGAAGGGGAAAACGAAGAAAACGAAGTGCATATTTTAGCGTATATTGTCCATTAAGTTTCCACACACATTTCTTATCGTTTCTTTTGCATTCTTGAGGAAACCAGATACTTGTAAAAATTGTCTAATTACTGAGAACTGGAGCGGAGAAAGTCTCACTGTTAAAACATATCGACGCCTTTTATCGCAATAAAAGGAGTGGACTATTATCATTGGCCTTCCTTACGTGATGTGGCTCAAAGATCTTCGTTAGTTGGCAGAGAATTCAAGCAACCTACCATATATATATATATATTATATATTATATATATATATATATTATATATATATATTATATACTTATATATATGTATACATATATATATATATCATATATATATTATATATATATTATATATATATATATATATATATATATAGGTAGGTTGCTGAATTCTCTGCCAACTAACGAAGATCTTTGAGCCACATCACGTAAGGAAGGCCAATGATAATAGTCCACTCCTTTTATTATATATATATATATATATATATATATATATATATAATATATATATATATATATATATATATATATATGTATACATATATATATATGTATATGTATACATACATACATACATATATATATATATATATATATATATATATATATATATATATATATATATATATATGGTAACGCTACAGTCTCTCCCTGCAGTTTAGCAAACCTCTCGTATCATCATCATCATCATCAAGTACCTCGTTGGGCGAGTCGGTTACATGCTCAACTACCAATCTCAGGGTACAGGTTCGATTCCCTGCTCTGCCAACAAGGAATCAGAGGAATTTATTTCTGGTGATAGAAATTCATTTCTCGATGTCGTTCGGATCCCACAATAAGTCGTAGGTCCCATTGCTAAGTAACCAAATGGTTCTTAGCCACGAAAAAATACGTGATCCTCCGGGGACAGCCCTAGGAGAGCTGTTAATCGGCTCAGCGGTCTTGGTAAACTAAGATCTACTTAATTTTGATTATCATCATGAGCGTCATTATCAACCTTGCCAGGTACTTTGAAGAGTTCTCAACAATAAGACACACTATGGACTTTTTATCATACCGATGCGTAGCATTGCTACACAAATTATTTATTAATGTGTTTATTGCATATTTTTCTGCAGTTGAACAACTCTCATACTCTAAAGAAGAGCTGCATTTTTTATTTCGCACAGAAATATTTGCATCCCAGTCAGACTTGGCGACATAAAATATAATTATGGGCAATCTTGTCTGGCCTCTGTATGTATGTTTTTCTGGCACTTGGTCTCTAGAAAACAATCAAGTTGGTTGACTGATTAAATCTAAATATGTTGAAATTCTATTCATAAATTCCCTCAAGAACACCCTTGGCTTCAGGTTTTCATGTAACTTTTTATGTAGGATAAATCGTCATTTAAGGCGGCAACAGTTCTGTGTTAAAAGACAAGATATGAAAGAAAGAGAGGCGCATATTTTCACTATGTAAGGGAAGCCCCTCCTATGGGACTTTAGCATCCACAAAGTGTAAATGACTTGGGGGCCCATCCAAAAATCACACTTTGTGGGAGGAATCTTTCCTCTGGATCTGTTGATTTTCTAGTAGGTGGTGAGCTCCCTTGGAATTAGGACAAGAGGTATGGGTCCTGAAGGATATTTGACCCTCAGTGTAAATGCTATCTTTGCTTTTTCTGTGAGCTTTAATGTGTCCTACATTTGCACAAAATACAGTTAACATATTTTGACAGAGAGATTTGAGTACTTGAGCTGCACTCAAACTGTGTCAAAATATATTAACCATATTTTAGCACCTTTCCTAAAACGAAGGCGCTAAGGCTACATTTGGCAGTTATACTTCAATCGACTACTGCATACGGTTTGTCTTCGTTATTGATTGTAGCTTTTTGAGAGCTCCAGAGTGAAACCAACCTGAATAAAGTGACAAGTTCTGGGGAAAGGTTCTAAATGAACGCATATGAAGAAATGGGAAATAAATCCAGTACAACTCAAATTCAGGAGACGTCAGGAGAGAGCTGGAATGAATTTGCTCCTCACTTCAATATTTGGAGATCAGAAGATTCCACAACTGCAAACTGTTCCACAGTCACATTGTAGCCAAGATAAAACTCCTAGCAAACCCAGTAGTAATATTTAACCTGTTGCTAGGAAATGTCATATTGTTTGCAGCAGCAGCTCGGCTGGTGTTGTGATCAAACACAGCTAGGGCAGGTAATGAAGAGTGCAAATGATGTTTTTATTGTAGTGCATTTAATGCAACAAAGATGATAAACTCACTTTACCTCTGTGCCACAAGTCAGCATTAAGAGCTGACAAAATAAAGCTGACTGATGACATAACTCTGTCCAAGAGTTAAAGGTGGGACTCAGCACTCGAAGACCACACTGGCGAACAGTACTCCAAACAAGGAAGAAGAAAACAATTAACACGTTCAGATATAATAGCTTCTCACTAAAACATTCTGAAACACTTTCAGAACATTGATGAGGAAGCAATTTTACGTATGTTTCTCAAAAGCTACACCTAAAATCTTAAAAGTCACTAACATTTAAAACTGTGCCATTCTTATGTAAATTGAGTTTTAGAAGTGTTAAACTTCATGCCCCAGAGCCTACTCCACTCAAGAATATGTGCCAGATTTATATTCAAAGATTCTGCAGCAACAGACCTAAGACAGGGGAAGGAAGAACAGCTAGAAGAGTAGCATCATTGGCATATACAGTCAGTTTGTTCTCCACATGTCACTAGTGTAAATAATAAGTAGCAAGAGTAAAAAAAGACTACCTTGTGGAAAACTTAAAATGCCATTACTAAAGCATACCCATCAGCATAGACCTTTTGTGTTCAGTGTATTAAAAATGAATTTAAATCTTAATAAAAGAACCACCAATTCCCAATAAGCTTAGCTTGTAGATAATTGCTTCTTGATTCAGGTGCATCTCTGTACCCTCATGAAGAACACTTTGCAAGATGGTAGAAATTGACAATAGTGTATCACAAGCACTAAGGCCTTTATGAAACTCAAACTGTGATGCTGGTACAGCAGCAAGTTATTATCTTAACAAACCTACAAAGTTGTAATAGAAACTAACTTCTTAAAACCCTTAGATAAAACAGGAATAATTGAAATCAGCCTATACTCAGAGTGGCATGAGGACAGACTAAGTCTCTTAGGTATTGCAACAATGTTTCCCTTCTTCCAGACAGAAAGAAATTTGAAGTCCAACTAATCTTATGAAAATAGTAGTAATTTTAGGAGCAACAAAATACTTCCCATGACCCAAAGGTCATTGAACACAAATTAAGCTCTGTAAGTCATGACTGAGGCAACACCACGGACTCACCACACTGTTTACTCACAAAGACTTGAGCCAAAATTTCTACCTTTGGTTTAGAGCAAAGTACAGCCGTTCCATCAACACACATAAGGGAGACTTGCTTGAATCAACTCCAAAGAGTGAGGACTCAAGGAAAGTTCACCCCTTTTGGTCATCACCACAGGAGAGCAAGATCTCTTTCACAACTTCATTAGAAGCTCTCTCATAAACAAACCAAGTTTGATTTCTAAAATCAATAAAATTGCACCATAAAATTCTGATCAATTGTTCCTCCATAAACGATAAGCTTCTTGTTTTTCATGGTAGGCAATCTTCCATGCAGCAATAAACCATGGCTTATCTGTAAGACGAGTGTGAGGATTTTAGAAGGAATTCTTATCTCAATAATAATCTGGAGGTGACCATTTAAGACTCAATAATATTCAGACTTCTATAAATACTCTCGACCTGAGTCAATAAGATCATGGTGAACATCAGGAACGGCCTGATCCATCCCCACATTAACCTTTTTCAAATAATGATCAGATGAAACCACTGTTAAACCTACTCCACAAGATAAATCCCTTTTAACATCTTCAATGACGTAAAACTTAAGGAAGCTAGAAGATTCTGACCAGTGGAAGATGAGGAGGGCATACTCATTCTTGGCCTCAGCACACATTGTCAGGAAGCCAGTCAGTAATAAAAATCTTGGAGACAAAAGTTCTCCTTGATGAGATTTACACCCTTGAGAATAAAGGATTGGTCAAGTTGATCAACTGTTGTTAAACCCAACTTTATGATGCCCTCAAAGAAGGTGGCTGCCCCCTACAGTAGCAATTTGATGATAGAGAACTCTGAAATGCTATAAAAAAAATTGAAGGACAACCAGGGTATCCCCATCCACTGAGCAGATAATACCACTGTCTCAGTTCTAAATGTCATAGAGGAATACAGTACACCAGAACTGTATGATGACCCGACTGATGACAAAAAGTTTCACCTGGCTTCTAAAATTCCTACAGAGAAGATGATACAAGATATCTAAAAGACTATGAAGAGGACAATCAAGAAACAAATATCCCAACACTCCTTCCTGCATTTGGTAACTGAACCTGGCTACACATATGGGAATGCCAAGATTCTTAGTATAAGGAATCCTCTTTGCAATGTCAACCAAATCCTTATTCCAGTCTACCAATCTGATAAAAGATTGTATGAACCTGGATGCAGAGAGCCTCTATCTAATGTTTCTCTAGACAAAATGGTTACCCACCTCCTTTTTAGTGTATAAGGGAAGAGGCTGCACTGCAGTTGGAAATCCCAGTGGGTCCCTCAAGTCCTTGGTTATATTATTTACAAAAGATGCTCCTTTTGTTAGCACAAGAACCATTTCTATTGCCAGCATGATGGTGTTGCAACGGGTTGCCCCTATAGGATCTTCCTTCCAAACTCATACAGTGGCATCATAGATGAAAAAAATTGTATCTTAGTTTCACCAGGCCACTGAGGTGATTAACAGCTCTCCTAGGGCTGGCCCGAAGGATTAGATATTTCTATTTGGCTAGGAACCTCTTGGTCTCCTAGCAACAGGACCTACAGCTTATTGTGGGATCCGAACTACGTTATATCGAGAAATTAATTTCTATCACCAGAAATAAATTCCTCTGATTTCACATTGGCCGAGCCAAGAATTGAACTTCGGACCACCGGATTGGTAGCCGGGTATCATAGAGGAAAGCTATTATCCTCACCTCTGTGACTAATCACTCTGATAATACTTTTGTCCTGGTGGAATCCAAGGAACACCCAGAGACTTTCAGAAAAACCATTTAGGGATGATTGATGCAGTTTTGCTTGCAAGAGAAGTAATGTGGGAACCCTCCCATACTTTATGTTCTGGTGACCTAAACTCATACCAGATAGTAGACAGTCTTCTTTATGCCCTTCAGTCCAGGACTTTGCCTCAGAATTACAGGAAAGCATCCTTGATACATTTTTCAGGAAATACCCCTTTCTTAATTTTTTACCCAGGAGATTAACCAGGACTCCCAAATCCTAGTATAGAAAGGTTTCTCCAACTAACCAATGCTACAACAGATATGTTATACCCTTAACAAAACACGACAGAAACTAATCAAACCTCAGATGAGGACAACACCACTGTGCTCAACAGGGAAGTAATGCACAACAAATATGGACAAGATGAAGATGCCCTTTAGAGAATTATCAAGGGGAATTTCACCACTTTCTTGCCTAGTGACATGACCTCATTATTTATCACAAAAAGCAGACAACTTTAGAACTGCTATTTAAGAAAAATCCTGTGGTTGTAGTGGACACTTCCAAAAGACTTCCCAGCAAGGTTATTAACGTTTATTAACATGCTTGAGTGATAATAATGCAAATAATAGAAAGTCTTCTTTTTGCTTGAAATAATTGGTAAAACCTCATACCCTTAACTATCAATACCTCATTGGATATTGATATAATAAACTGAGGGATGGTAGATTTTGAACTACTAGTTAAATATTCCACTTAATGACAAACACCAATGATGCTTGTCAAGATATGTGAGAGGAATTTTAGCCTACTTACATACTGTCTGGTATTATAACCTTATACAATTGATTAGTGACTACAGTGTGTTACACTCAAGGCCTAAACCTTGCTTGCAATATTGACTGTAGTAATTAATTTGGAGAATAGAATACCCGCATATATTCTGTACAGTGAGAGGATGGATAGCAAGATTTTACCATGCTGTCAGCAGTAGGTAGAGTCAAAGTTTCCGTCGGTGGAATTTGCAGACTTAAAAAGTGATCACAAAATTTTCTTCAGTAATTACGCACATAACAAAACACATACACAAATGCGCTCTCCTTTAATATCACCAGTTCTTACATCAGAAGTCAAATCTACAAGTATTTATGAACTAAAAACCCTTTCATTAACGTCTTTCTGTTTTTCTTGCTCTTTTTCTCAATTTATGCTTATATCTGCGTCTGTAATCAAACCAGCCCGGGTCCAATTATGAGAAGGATACAGATGCTTCAAGTTTTTGGGATTTATCTGACGCTTATGAACAGTATAGTTCCATCATCAGCAAAGAATGAACAGAAAAATAAGGTACAATGGTATATATTGAATATATTAGTTACAGAATATCAGTTGACTTGTCAGAAGGCTAGGACGGTAAGCCAAGTTAGTAATATCAATGGTTGAGCAGAATGTTTGCAAACATTGCAGTAGTTTAAGTGGTATCAGAGTCTTTGCTGTCATTTTCATGGGTCCGTTCTCAAGGGGTTGGATACGATTGGTGTAACGGACATTGGTCTAATACCAATTGGCCTTTTGCGAATTGGTCAAAAGCCAATTCGTCCAACTGTACAATTAATCTAATAAGGCGATTGGTCTCTATAACCAATTCCTCCAACTATACAATTAGTTTAATAGGGCGATTAGGGAATTGGTACGATACTCATTAGTCTAATTACCAATTCGCTCATTTGTATAAGTATAGTTATTCCTCACGGAAAAGATATAATTAGGTTATTTACATGCTTAGAAAGTTTTCTTCCAATCTTAACCCCAACCAACATTCCACAGAAAGTTTTCTCCATGATAAACATGAAGAAAACGTTCTGTGAAACAGTGTTACCAGAAAAGAGGAAAACAAAAACTTGCAGTCAATGGTTATTTGTATAAACTCCGCATAAAGTGAATGCAAATTAACTTTTTATTGGCGGTTAAAAATAGAGCATGCAAAGCTATACTCTGTTTTTTCTTTCATCTGTCCACCCGTCAGTGGTGTTTGTGTATGGTAACACTGCGTCCTTGGCTTTCGGTAGTTATGCTATGTGTAAGTTTTAGGTAAATAAAAGGATATCTGGGTATACATTTGCAACTGAAAGTGTTTTAATAATTTGTTGTATGCGAATTACACCATTAATATTCGAATAGGATATTATTATAATTGTTGAATGTAAGCTGAATGTAACTATCTGAAACACGGGACGCAGTGTTACCATACGTAAACACCACAGGCGGGTGGACAGATGGAAAAAAACCGAGTATAGTGCAGTCACCCATTGCGAATATAACAGACATTTTCTAAAAAAAGGAAAGTAAACATACTTGTGGATTTGCTGAGGCCAGTAGTGTACATGTAGTGAAATGACATAATACAGTTAAACAGAGAGCGATAGAAACTTGTGAAAAGCGTTGCAGAATTCAAGAATTATGTAGTTTAGTGGATTCATCTATCATCCTTATATTGGGAATAAAGGAGCTCTTAAAAAGTCATGGAATGCCCAAAGAGAAATTACAAGGACCAAAAAATTAAGATGATCTTGCTGTTCCAAATGAGTGCAGAAAAATTCTGTCTGCTGATCCATTATTAGTAAAAGAGTCCAGTATTGGAGATGATAAGATACTGTTGTTTGCCACCAATAGAAACAAGAAGAGGCACCATTTTAGGTAATGGATGGAACATTTTCAAGCAAATGTACACAATTCATGCTCCAATTGGACCAAATGGCAGAAGTCTACTTGATTATGGTGCATAATGTGAAATTTGTGAAATTTAACTTTCGCCTGAAATGATAGTTACCGATTTCGAAATTGGCGTAATAAATGCCTGGGATTGTTTGCAGGTGTTTTTTTTTTTTTCATCAAGGACAGAACATCTATAGTAAAATCATTTTCTCTGTTTTGAAATCTCTATATGCTAACGATGAAAACTTTTCCTTAAACATCCGAGAGATGGCAGCACTATAGCTATCTTACCAGCACAGCCAGTGAAATTGAGATTGCATGCATGGATGCGATTGAAAAACAATTCCAAATGAAGAGATTCCAGTTATTAAATTATTCTGACGAGAATTATTATGTCAGAGGCAAAGTTCAGCGAATATGACGAGGACAGGAAATCGTTGTCGCCCACTTTTTCACCTTCATTATGAACTATGAAGGTCGGGTGACGACAGGATAGAAGTCTGCATAACAAGGACTCAAAATGAAGTAGAAGTTTGGCCCCGGAGGTTAGAACTGCTGTCAGGTTCAGCATATGTTGAAATTTTCAAACTTATTACTTGAATTGCAGAAGGAGCAGAAGAATGTCGTAGACGAAACTGAACGTATTGTTCGGGGGAAGCAAGAATTCAATGAAAGAGAAGAGACGCTGGATGAGAACAGAGAATCTCAGCTGCATTTCATGAAAAAGATAATTATGATATTTTGAGTTTTCTACGAGCAGTGGCTCATAATTTGAAATTCTGAGTAATGCCTCGTGTTGCGAAGAATGTGAGCTCCATTTTTTCCGGACAAAATCTTCACCTACGTTCTCGATTTAGGAAGGGAAGAAGAAGTAAGACAGCTGGGCATAAGTGGGCAACTGGTTCCCTTTTTGTTTGAGTAACGCTGTAGTGTGGAGCTGCTGAATCCCACTAACTGTGTTTTTAACAAGAACTGAATCTGATTGTAAACCACATTGGTCATAATTCTGGCAAAGTAACCAGCCATTTTAGAGTCCGCGGATTACAAAACAAGTAAAGTATACGAGGTGACATGGACTCAACGAGGCCTTCCCCTCAAGAGCCATATGGTCCAGGTAGGACAATCAGCATCACGTCGAGGTTCGAGTTCATCATACCCAGAATCGCGTTGCTCACTGTTATGTCAAGATTTCTCATTAGCTTGTCTGTATCGGTCAAGACTGGTTTACATCAACGGTATTTGCGTATAGTGAAACTATTAGTGCTATGTACTTTTTACCATGTCAGTCTCATCAAAATTTTCACGAGCCAATTTCTTTACCTTTGAATTCATTATGCATGCACCACGTGACTTTATTTTCGATTTAATGACACAGCAGTTGTTCATGAATGAGTTACTCAGTTGCTAAAAAGGTGGGTGATTTTTTTAATAAAATTTGTAAAATCAGTACCTTCTCAGTCGACCTTCGCTTGGGGGTTTGTTGACTGTGCCCAGAGGTTAGGCTCTCTCTCTCTCTCTCTCTCTCTCTCTCTCTCTCTCTCTCTCTCTCTCTCTCTCTCTCTCTCTCTCTCTCTCTCTAAAACCACCAGGAGAGGGCCAGAGCCCAGTCATGGGGCGAAGTTGACGACACCTTGGGTTATAGAAAATGTATTTGTGTTTTTAAACAAAATAATGTGTAAATTTTGATATTTTACATTTATTAAAATATATTTGTACTTTCACTTTCGAAAATTAACCTACTTTTGTCCTCTTACGTAAGAAAATAAGATATTTTTTAAACCTTAAGCTTTTGATTGATTTTCCTGTTACATAATTATACTAATTACATAATACTTATTATCTTTAGACCAATTGGTCCATTATACTACTCCTGTTTTGAATGGTTATCTTTAGACCAATTAGACCAATCAATTTTAGACTATTTGTCTTTAGACCAGTAGGTTTATTAGACCATTTCGCATTGGACCAACTGGACCAATCGTCTGAGACCGGTTCTCAAGATTTTTCAATGTAGATAATAAGAGCAATTCTCCTTCTTACAAGGTTATTATGATTTACTTAATGTAAGAGGCTTCAAGGATGTTAAGTCCGATGTTTCATACTCCTGTTTTCGTGGCAGCAGCAGCAGCAGCTGGTGTTCGCTCCCTGGGGAGATAAACAAAACCTTATCTTGGCCTTTGGATTCCGTCTTG
>NC_061103.1:11990355-12030355 GCF_015104395.2 Macrobrachium nipponense | reverse complement strand
TTTGGAATAATGTTGAGCTGTTAGCATTGTAGAGTTCGATCGCGAAAACCAGATAAATTAGATTAGTTATTTTATATTATGTCCATTTACCTGACTGTGATACGGGTTATCAACTCGCTTTAAACTATCGGTCAGAAAGATGCCTATTTATTGCGCTTATTTAATATTGTGTCACTGAATAATGTGTTAAGGTCCTTTTGTCTTTTGAGCCTTTTTTTTTCCAGCCATTTCCATAATTTAGTGCCGTTTTCATCCAACTGTTCTCATATTTTTAGGGGGTAACTCAGAGAATAAAGGCAAATAAGTGCCATAAAATACATGCGCACATATACATATAATCGTATGCATGTATGTAGTTATGACTGTGTGCACTCCAAGGTTGAGTTGTTTTCATATTAAAGAACATTTGTAGCTTAATGTTTGAGTAAAAAATGGTCTAGGGAAGCTATCGATTTGAAATGAGAGAGTTCAGTGCAAATGAAAGAGAAAAGGCGGAAGCTGTTGACTAAGTTATTAGTGAAGTGATGGATCTAATCACCTGCGTGTTATGGACCACAAAGAGAGGCTGGAGGACGATAGTTTTGGGGGGAAGAGGAAGATCCTAGAAATTGTTGGATACATGAAGTGGAGGAGGCGCTGGAAAGGAATGGCTATTCACTTCCAGAGACTGCAATTGTGTGCTCGAGATTGGGAAGAGCGCATTGCCCATGGTGAGGTACCGGCACGCTGATATTCTTATATATATATATATATATATATATATATATATATATATATATATATATATATATATATATATATATATATATATCGAGCTACAATGTCCTTTAATATCTAATTCGCTCTACCTCGGAATTAATATATTTTTTCATATATGCTTAACCGAAGGGGAATTTTTTCTCGATAATAGATTTGCCTGGACCAGGGCGCGAACCTATGGATCCTTTCAAACCCAGGAACAGGCAAATCTATTATCGAGAAAAAATTCCCCTTCGGTTAAGCATATATGAAAAAATATATTAATTCCGAGGTAGAGCGAATTAGATATTAAAGGACATTGTAGCTCGATATATGTATATGAATCACGGAAATGTGATATGACTTATATATATATATATATATATATATATATATATATATATATATATATATATATATATATATAATATATGTAAGCACTAAACTACAAATATCCTTCAAGTCAATTCGCCTACCGGAATTAACATATTTTCAAATATATTGACCTCAGGGGAATTTTTTAGTTGATAATAATATAATCCTCTCGCGGATTCGAACCAGCGCACAGAGCAACGTCACTGAAGTCCTTATTTCTCCTCTGCCCTGTGCGCTGGTTCGAATATATATATATATATATATATATATATATATATATATATATATATATATATATATATGTTAGAATCGAGGCATAAAAGTTAAAACCAACCTAGCATTAAAGTAAGTAGACTGGGTGACCAAGGAGAACACCAAGATATAATCTCGTGACTTACGTCGGATCCACAAAAATAATTCTAAGTGTGAATCGGCTCTCATGGAACAGGGTGTAGTAGTTTGAGGAAGAAGGAAGGAGCTTTCTAACATTAGGGAGCGTAAATCTTTGATTTCCTACGACGATTTTCAAATGTCAGATGAAGCCGCTGATGAAACCTCTCTCCGTATCCTCGAGTCGTTAACGATCAAACTTGTTCCGTCTTTGAATAGTCATTCTTCTTCTGTCCCTCTGTTTATAACATTAGGTGTTTCTTCGTCCTTTTGGTTCCCTTCTTGGTCACTCAATTTTCTTGCTTTGAGGCGTTAGGATGGTTTGAACTTTTATGTATCGGTCCTTAATATCTATACTTTATCATTAATGATTTTACTGTTATATACATATATATATAATATATATATATATATATATATATATATATATATATATATATATATATATATATGTATGTATGTATGTATATATATATATATATATATATATATATATTATATATATAGTATATATATATTGTAATATCCACAATGCCCTCTTAACTTCTTGAATTCTTCATGCTTTTTTGGATACGCTTGTCACTACAAAGCCTTGAGATCCAAGTGCAAGAAATATGAAGTAATCATGATGTCCGGTATCTGGTAAAAAGTGACCAGTACACACACACACACACACACACACACACACACATATATATATATATATATATATATATATATATATATATATATATGATATATATATATATAATAATATAGTATATATTATATGTATATAACAGTAAAAATCATTAATGATAAAGTATAGATATTAGGACCGATACATAAAAGTTAAAACCATCCTAACGCCTCAAAGCAAGAAAATTGAGTGACCAAGAAACACCTAATGTTAGAAACAGAGGGACAGAAGAAGAATGACTATTCAAAGACGGAACAAGTTGTTAGATGGTTAACGACTCGAGGATACGGAGAGAGGTTTCATCAGCGGTGTCATCTAACATTTGAAAATCGTCGTAGGAAATCAAAGATTTACGCTCCCTAATGTTAGAAAGCTCCTTCCTTCTTACTCAAACTACTGCACCCTGTTCCATGAGAGCCGATTCACACTTGGAATTATTTTTGTGGATCCGACGTAAGTCACGAGATTATATCTTGGTGTTCTCCTTGGTCACCCAGTCTACTTACTTAATGCTAGGTTGGTTTTAACTTTTATGCGTCGATTCTAATATGTATATATATATATATATATATATATATATATATATATATATATATATATATATATATATATATATAGGCATTTCTGTCTTTTTGTCTGCTCGTTATGCACGCCCAGACTATGAAAGCTAGGGCTACCTCCGCTCCTCCCCAGGAAGGTTTTGGTCAAAATCAAAATTCGAGAGCCGTTTCCAAGGGAGTCATAATCCCCGTTTTCATATCCCTTCATTTTTTACAACTTTCGGAATTGACAACTACCAAGTATTTACCATAGACTCCCCTTCTCCCCAAGGATGGTTTTAGTCAAAATTCGAGATTCGAGAGCTTTTAAGGGGGGCATAACCCCACTTTTTCATACCCCTCATTTTTTACAACTTTCGGAGTTGACAACTAACGCCATCCAATTTTTACCATAGACTCCCTTCCCCCCTAAGAAGGTTTTAGGAAAAATTCTAAATTCGAGAGCTGTTTCCAAGGGGGGTCATTCCCCCTTTTTTATACCCCCTCATTTTTTATAACTTTTGAAGTGAACAGCTAGGGCCACCAAATTTTTACCTTAAACTTCCCTCCCCCCTAGAAAGGTTTTAGCCTAAATCTGAAATTCAAGAGCTGTTTCTAAAGGGGTCATAACTCTTCTTTTTCAAACCACCAAATTTTTTACAACTTTCGGAGTTGGAGAGACCCTTCCCAGGCAAAGTCCAGTGGCAAACTGTCATAAAATCATTGGTTACCCGTCCACACGTGAGATCACCTGCCAGTCAGTCGAAAGAATTTAGGTAATTCCATCAGTTCATCTGTTCTGGTGAGAGGACTGACTCTGCCCACAAACTGTTGTCCACACGTACGTTTTAACGTCAGTTTCGATGAAACTGACATTGAAAAGTATGCTGACAAAGTATTGTTCTGAGTCAGGAAGAGTTTGGGATGTTGGTTTACCCTTAATGATATTTGAAGTTAGGAATGCTTATCAAGAAAGCATGGGATGTTCACCTAATGAAATGATTTTTGGAAGAGAAGTGAGAGGACCACTGAAGATTCTTGCAGAAAATTGGGAAGAAAATCAAGAGGAAATCCAAGGAAAGTATGTGATGGAAGAGATATAGAAAATTCTCTTTAGAAAATCTGAAAGCGAGTCAAGAGAAAATGAAAAGGTAATATGATAAGAAGACTAAACTAAGAAGTTTTAGTGTTGGTCAACAAGTGTTTGTGTTTCTGCCAGTCAAGAGATTTCCCCTTACCAATAAATTTCTGGTCCTTACAAGATAATTGAGAAGTTAAGTGATAGAACCTATGTGATTGAAACACCAGAACAAAGAAAACGACAAAGGAAAATACATGTGAACCTCTTGAAACCTTATTTCTCAGAAACTAAAACTGAAACTGTGTCAGTAACCCAAACAACTTTATCTACAGAAGACGATGATGGCTACGAATTGGAAGCTGAAAGCAAGATGAATAATTCTTCAATTTTGGAAAATTTGGAGGATAAACTGGAACATCTGAGTGTTGAACAAGGTGAAGAATTGAGTGAAGTGGTTAGAAGCTTCCCAGAAAATTTTGAAGATGTACTGAGGGCGTACTAATCTGACCAAGCATGACATCAAAAATCAAGAAGATGGAAAACCATTCAGGCAAAGAGCTTATTGCTTATCACCTTATCATAGAGATGTTTTAAAGAAAGAAGTTGAGTATTTGCTGCAACACGAATTAACAGAACCCAGTTCAAGTCACTACAGTTCTCCATGTGTGTTAGTGAAGAAACCAGATGGCTCCTTTAGGATGTTTACTGATTATAGGAAACTGAATTCCATCAGTGTGGCTGACAATTATCACTTGCCTTTTATAGATCAGATACTTGATAATATTGGGCAAGTCAAGTTTGTTTCCAAGATAGATTTATTAAAGGGATATTATCAGATACCCTTAGATGAAAATGCTAAGTTGCTGTCAGCTTTTATTATTCCTTTTGGACTATGTCAGTATACTGTTCTGCCATTTGGTCTGATGAATGCACCTGCCAAGGAGTGATAGGTCAACTGTAAGGATCTGTAGAAGGAGTAGGTGTATACCTGGATGACAGTCATTTTCTCTACAACATGGAAAGAACATCTGCAGATTCTGAAGAAAGTTTTCAAGAAATTACAAGAGGCAGGATTAGCAGTCAACATAGAGAAGAGCGAGTTCGGGAAGGCAACTGTTCAGTACCTTGGGTTTGAAGTTGGGGAAAGCCCTCTTGCTCCAGTGAATGCTAATGTACAAGGTATCTGTAAGGCTATTCCACCTACAGCTAGAAAACAACTACAAAGATTTTTGGGGATGGCTGGATTCTATCGTCGTTTCTGTCCAAATTTTTCAGCCATACTAGCTCCCTTGACAGACTTAACTAGTCCCAAAGCTAAATTTGTTTGGACTCCAAAGTGTCAAGAATCCTTTAAGAAGGTAAAAGCCATTTTAACTTCAAGACAAGTGCTTCAAGCTCCAGACTTTAGTGATACAAGTTGATGCCTCTGATTGTGGAATTGGAGCTGTTCTACTTCAAGAAGATGGAAATAACCTTCTACACCCTGTGTGTTTCCCGTCTTCCTAACTGAAAAAGAATTGGAAAATTTGCTCAACAATAGAAAAGGAAACTCTAACCTTAATCACAGCATTAAAAAACTTTGAAGTGTATGTGAACAGACCTTGGAATGAAGAAATTCTAGTGTTGTCTGATCTCAATCCCCTGTCATTTATACAGCGGATGAAAAATCATAATCAAAGACTGACCTGGTGGTCTTTGTGCTTACAACAGTATAATTTAAAAGTTGAGCACATATCTGGTAAGAACAATGTAGTTGCCGATTATTTATCCCGTTGTGAATCGGATTCAACCCCAGGATAACTAATCTTCTGGGGGGAGGAATCTTATGCTGTGATTTTCGTAATGCAATTATGGTTTTGGTAATGTAATAACTTCCCCTCAAAAACTTTGTATACTGTAAAATGTATATTTTATGTTCAGATTCCTACACTTATCTAAGTTGGCTTAAAGATGATATGTTTAAATAATAAAACCTTAAAATGCACTTCAGAATTTTTGTAAAGTACAATACCTTTAACAACAGCAGTTTCACTCAAAAGAAGGGAGGCCTGTAACTATCTTCAACACTTTTGTGGTTTCACACAAAGATAATGATAACACTACACATGTTCAGATTCCACAAACTATTATGTTACTAGGAAATTAAACTTAGTGAGTGACCAATCTCAAAATATGAGTTACGTTATGGTAGAATAATAAAGTTCTGTGAGAGAGAGAGAGAGAGAGAGAGAGAGAGACATTGGCCTCCCTAATGCATGAAGCTAAGTCTTAAAGTGGGATGAACACCTTCCATATGAGTATATCGGCTTATAGGGGCGTCCATGAACAAAAGCGTTCGCGACGAAAACATATTCCATCATCTCAGGGACGTCATGGAATTTTCCAATTCACAATTAACTACTACGAGTCAGCAAGTCCTCTTTTGACAAATTGATAGAGATAAGAATTAATTTATCAGTGCTATTAAACATTTTCATAGTAAAAGAATCTGCAATTATAAAAATAAAAACGAGATTATATTGTTGTATGGAAAGTTTAGTGAAGGATCTTATGCAATAAATCATACTCTTACGTGATCAGGTATGTGAATGAATCTCTCAGCTGTGTTCCAAACAGGCTCGACCAAATGAGAAAAAACAACCTAGCTCAGTGGTTTGAAGTACTGAATGACAGGGCTGTTCTCACGGGCAGAGCTAACCTCCTCTCTCTCTTTTCACGTACCCGATCACGTAAGATCATTCGAGGAACTTTGTATTTTTGTAATTGCAAATTCTTTTGCTATGAAAATGTTTAATTGTTCTGATAAATTCATTCTTATCTCTTTCAATTTGTCTAAAGAAGACTTGTTGACTTGTAGCAGTTAATTGTGAATTAGAAAATTCCATGACGTCACTGAGATGATGGAATATGTTTTTATCACGAACATGTTTGTTCATGAATGGCCCCATACACCGATATATGCATATGGAAGGCCTTCATTCCACTTTAAGACTTAGGTTCATGCATTAGGGAGGCCAATGTCTCTCTCTCTCTCTCTCTCTCTCTCTCTCTCTCTCTCTCTCTCTCTCTCTGTCTATCTATCTATCTATCTATCTCTCGCTCACGGAAATTTATTTTCTACCATGACGTAACTCATAATTTGAGACTGGTCACTCACTAGGTTTAATTTCTTAGTAACGTAATACTTTGTGGAATCTGAACATACGTAGTGTTTTTATTATTTTTGTGTGGCGCCACAAAAGTGTTGAAGATAGTTACAGGCCTCCTTTCTTTTGAGTGAAACTGCAGTTTTTAAAGATATTGTACTTTACACATATCCTGAAGTGCACTTTAGGGTTTTATTTATGGCGGTTGGATGAAATAATTACTTTTTATAAATTTTTCTTTTGTTTTATTCTTTGACATGTCCATTTTATGTATTTAATGTTTGTACTGTCCTTGCTTGATATTCTTATTTTGTTTAATTAGTTTGAATATTTCTTATTGTATAATTGTTTTAATCCAACACTTGTGAATTAATTTGCATTTAATTACATTTCTTTTAAAATTTAATTATTCCTTCATAGTTTGAATTTTACTTGAATAATTTAATTTTTTTACTTTAATTTTTTTTTTATAAAATATATAATTTTGATTCAGTTTTGTTTAATGATTAATTCAAGAATTAATTAAACTTTTGTTTTCAAGTAATAAGAATTTCCCTGAGATTGTGAATTTCACTTATAATTTTTGAATTTAGAAATAAATTTTTGTATTTACAGTTTTAATGAGTATTTCATTTACTACCAGTATATATGTTTTATTTTTATTTAGGTAGAAATATAGAGTGGTAATTGTGCTGTTTTCCTCAAGTGAATTAGAACCAGGGAAATACTTAGAATTAAAATTGTTGAAGGAGTGATGTCCTTTAATTAAGATTACCTCACACCTGTTTTAATGAACTTAGACTGATTTCCTAAGTGATTATTTAGTTTTATAAGGGATCACTGTTACCTTCAGAGTATTCAGCCGTTTTGTATTTGTGATGAAGGTTCAGGTGTCTGGCTGTTGTGAGGTAACTAGTAACCAAGTACTGTACCAATCTGTGCACCAAGTATAAATTGTGTCCCCGACCCAGGATTAAGAGGCTCTTGCTCTAACAAGTACAAATGGTAAGTTTAGTAACCAGATCCTTGGCACTTCGCCACAATATATATATATATATATATATATATATATATATATATATATGTATGTGTGTGTGTGTGTGTGTGTGTGTGTATGTATATGTGTATATATATATATATATATATATATATATATATATATATATATATATATATATATATATATAATGATACTTTGTCACCGAATTGACGCATGAAAGTATTATGCCATCAGATATCAAATCCACCTTACCTTGAGGATAACTTACACCCAAAGGTGTAAGTTGTCTTCAAGGGAAAGTACATCAACACTGATTCTGCATCCTTAGCCATCAAGAGAGATGTAGCTTTTGTCCCGTGCAAAGGCAAATACCGTATTTTGGGATGAAGGTGATGGTCCCGTGGCACTATCCACCCTATCTGCAACTCAGCACAGTTGAGCAACTCATTTTCTGAATACGTCAACAACGGGATATTACTTGTAGATTTCGTTCTGGAAAGAAGTCATGTTCAAACCAGGAGAGAGTGAAACATATAAGTTAGCACGTATGACGAAGTGACACTGGAAATGGCTCTGCATAAGATTTACAACTTGAAACGTTTTTGTTAATTTCAAGATGATGCGAAGGTCTTCACTACCCAGACCTCTTGCTTTCCATTCTACGAGTACTTCCACCTTGGACCGCTTCATACTGTTTAACAATTAAGTTGCCTCTTTAGATCTGTCATTAGGAGCCATCGCCGAAATACAATATATCTCTGCAACACCTGGGTTTTAGAATGAATTCATTACTATACTTTCCGTGCCGCTTCCTATTCCTCGTTAGAAGTTCCTCTTTCCACGTCAATCGTGTTAGAACTTTTACTTCAAGACTGTGTGAGATTCTCAAGTCATTCAGTGTTCGGTAGCTGCTGATTGTGCCTGCAATAATGAAAGAACACATTTTCAGTCTATACTTCACTTCTGTTACTTCACCTGTACTATTGCAGCTTTCTTTTGGGGCGTGCACTGGTACTAATATTTGTAATATAGGAAATTTAGCAAAAGACACACATGATGAAGCTTAGGGAGGAACCATAGGGCCAAAGGTAAATCTTTACACCTACAATAATTTTATTATTTATAATTCAGGCAGTAAAGATTAAAGGAATATTAACTAAAGAATTGACTCACTTGTAAATGAATGAACGTGACAAATCAAAGGAAAATCACCGACAAAACAAGGTTATTAGGAATGACAATATATGGCAGTAGAGGTGAAATGAAGATTCAACATCGAGAGCAAGAACGTGATATGGTTTGTACTACATTACCCAGGAAAAGTTCAAAAGAAAGGACTGACATTCCACAAAACCTTATTTTGTACGAGTGAGGAAAGTTGAGACAGTGATAATAAAGAATACTGTGCCACCCGACAATACTAATTAGTATCAAGCGAGGCAGTTATAAATTTAATACTGGAACATTATGACGAAGATAGCCGTAAATGATGAGGCATGACTAAGTAATATCACAAGTTCAATAGGATGAATTTCTATTCAAGCTCAGTACATCAGCCCCTTAGAGGTGTAGTGCCATCAGTGCTTTTTGCGTGGTGTACTGTAGGCATTACTAAAGGTTGCTCGCAGTATTCCTTTGGCCCCTAACTGCACCCAATTTGTAGACATTTACTCCAATTCCCGCTTCCTTTCTTCAGTATTGCTGTCCAACTTCTCTAACCTAGTGCAATTTTAGGTTTTTCTCCCAGTTCCACCTTTAGATTCTTGCAGTTCATTTGATTTGTTTTTGGATTTATTTATCTAGTTGTTTAACCACTCCAACTTCCTCTTTTCACTGTCGTAAGCGCCGAGTGGCTAAAGAGCCCACCAGCTCTTGTCTTCATAGCCTACATTCCATAAAAGGTTTCTACAAATCCGGCAGTTTCCGTGGCCGTGAAACTTGGTCACTACAGATTGTATTTGGTTCTGGTTGGTGTTATGGCCTTGAAGTGATTCATTATTCATTTATGGGTCTACCGTAAGCTTTTACACAATAACCATTTCATGCGACGAACCACAACATAACGCGCCCATTTCCCTAAAATGCTGAATCAGTAAAAATCATGACTGGTAATAGGATTGCACACGTTTGGGAGAGTACCGTACCTGTAACCATGTTCGAAAAGACTACGGTCAACCTTTGGTCGACGAACTTTGTCCGATGTGACGTCAGAAGCGGAGACACAGCGAGAAAAGTCAGAACTTTGCAGCGGTTTCTCCGCTTCTGACGTCACATCGAACAAAGTTCGTCGAGCAAAGCTCGGCCGTGTGGACGGGGCCTAACATTCAGCTTTCATTCCCTTCTAGACTTGCAGACTTTTCCAGAAACTGATCTCGTTTTGCATTTCCCTTTACCTTCTGTTACTTCTTCGAATGATCACCAGAGTCTTTGGAATCTTGAATTTCAAGCCGGTGCTCCAGTGGACTTCTTACACATGAATAGGGTTCATCTTCTGAATAATAATAATAATAATAATAATAATAATAATAATAATAATAATAATAAAATCACTACTACTATTAATACTAATAATAATAATGATAATAATAATATCATATTCAATCCTGGATGGGGTATATACACCTATCAATTATAAACCCTTTGAGCGCCTCAGTGGCAGGGTTGGTATGGGCTTTGCCTGTCACCTCAGTGGCCGCGAGTTCGATTCTTGGACACTCCATTGAGGGGTCGGAGATGTGTATTTCTGGTGACAAAAGTTCACTCTCGACGTGGTTCGGAAGTCACGTAAAGCCGTTGGTCCCGTTACTGAATAACCACTGGTACTATGTAATGCAAAAACACCATACAAACAAACAAACAAATATAACCCCTTTGGATATATAAGTTATTTCGAAGGTAAAGTAAGTTGAACATTAGAGACATAATTGTGGCTTAATATCTATAATTGCAAAAAAGTCACGCGTGCGTAACTGACAAACCTATCATAATTTTCCAGGTGGTGCAAACTGTCACGGTGGAGATTTCGATTCCGAGTACATAACGAACTCGACCAGAATAAGTATAACACTCGAAGTCACCTCAAGTCTCCATGAGAGCTGATTGGACAAGTCGGCTGTCCACCTCTGTATCTTATTCTAAAGGCACAGATTCGATTCCTGGCCGGGCCAGAGGCTCAGCTATAATTCCCTCTGGGTGTCAGTTATTCCCAAGGTAAAGTGACTGCTTTATTAAGAAGTAGGAGGAGGGTTAATATATGTGAACACATGTCCATAATTGGCACATTAGTCCAGCGACGTGGACACCCGTTTTAGAAGCGAGAGGGACTGGGGTTGATTGCAGAGAGGGTCATAACGCTTCAGGCAAATTCCATGAGTACCTATGACGCTGGTGACCTCAGCTATAAATTCTTCAGCTTGACGAACCTCCTCTTTCTCTCCTGATGTGAAAACAGATGTATTATTAAATCAGAAAACTGTTTGTTTCATTGCCAAGTATTTTAACAAAATCGACACCTGCAGTGGAAGATCTGGAACCGTTCTTACAAAATGCTCGCGTCGACCTTAACGTCTTCTATATTCTGTTGCCAGTTTACTGACAGAAACTTGACGGATAATCTGATGAGGGGGAAGTTCTAGTGATGGGATTAGTGTTATGTTTACATTGATGGACTCAATAGTTCTGTTCGCTCTAATTGTGAATGGTGGAGTAAGACCGTTCATAACATGTCTCGGACTGAAAAGCTCTCTAGTTGGTGGGACGCTTCACTTGCTTCAATCTTTACGGCGCTTCGTATGGACACTGGTAACAGCGGCATGATGGTACTTAGGGAATTTACCCGAAGCGTTGTAGCCCTCTCTGGAATCAAACCCAGACCTCTCGCTTGTCACTGGACTAGTTTGCATTTAGAGACATGAGATCGCAAATATTAAGACAGCTATATACAATTCTTAATATAGCAGGCACTTTACCTCGGGATTATCTTTATACCTGAGCATCTGGCCCGGCCACGATTCGACATTTCTCTGCAATGAGGTCAGCAGAGGCAATGTTATTCAAATCATGCCACCACAGATATTTGTCATTTTCAGGGAGTCCGCGAGTGTTTTAGAAGCACTTCAAAATGACAATCGTAAAACCTCCTTTCTCAGCTAATGACGATTTCATTTCACAAAATATGTTCAGCAAGTCAGTGTTCAAATATGGAGGCATTACAAAAGATAAGAGATAAAGATGTTAACAAAGGTGCAATTACTCTGACTATATCAAATGGATCTGTACTTATAAGTGATTGAATGATTATTATTTCTAAAATTCATTATCTTCACTAAACTGGAGATAGTGTGCAATAATGAATCTGCCAGCACCAAACCAAACCAGGTTAAACCTAATGTTGAATTGCAGTATTCTTCATTGCAAAAAGAATGCCTCGTTGAAGTCAAGTTGTCCTATCTCCAAATCGCTGATATTTGATGAGAACCAGCTCTGCCTGGTCCATGAGTGCTGAAAATGCAGAACAACACTTCAATGATCATCCTCGTCACGTCAAACATCGTGGGAAGTCGAGGTCCCTTTTCAGTTTCTGTCACTCGCGTCTTTCCAGCGCTTTATTTTCCACAAATACCCACCCATCTTTAGCCTCTTTATCATAGTTCTTCTCGAAGCAGGTGGTATGGGCATTCCAATTCTTCTGGCGTCCCACAGGAGCTCGGCAGAGAGCGGAATTTCACTCGGGCCTTTCGTGTCACGCGATTGCTGGACCACTAGATTGTCGGTTTGTCTCCTGCGAAGGCTGCAACGACGAAGGTGTCGCTTTGGATCTCTCGTTTCCTTAAAGGTCTTCATGTGCTCCCAATTCCGATGGTCGCTTTTCCTAGATGATGAGATTCATTCAAGGAGTGATTTAAGCGAGAGTTTTTCACATTTTACGAAACTTGTTGGGTCATATTTATTCCCCTCCGTTACCTGTGATGGCGCAGTCAAATCTGACAATATTATATATGATAATAAAGAATATGAATCAAAAATATAAATATGATAAAATCATGACAGATCTGACCCTTCATTTTATCAGGATAAACTGACCACTGATGTGTTCGGAAATGAACTGAGTCACATTTTCTCTTGATGGGATAAACTTGAATATTGAAGCAACCTCCCAGTAACCATGAGTTCCTTCCAGATGGACAGACACCGCAAAAGCCTTATAACCTGAAGAAACTATACTTTCATTGCCCCAGCTCTCTTTAGTCTCTCTCTCTCCCTATCAGGAATCGTTCATCATTGTTACCTCGAAAGCGGATAAAGTGATTATATACAGCAATCGAGAATGCAATGGCTGCACCTACTACTTCCCAGCAATGCCCATAAAAACTCCCTGAAGCTCCGTGGGGGAAAATTGAGTGAATCCAAGACATATATTTAAGGATCTATACAACTAACACAAGAAGGAAGTGGTGATACTAGAAGCTTGATTGGATTCTCCTAATGAGAGAACAACCCAGTTATCTGTGGGAAAGAGAGCACCATCAACCCGACCAGAGCAAAGGAAGGTAATGAAAACGATCCATTGAATGAAGGGACATATCATTTTCCAAACATCACGAGGTTGAAGACAGGCGGCTCAGTCTCTCGATAACAGCAAAACTGGGTACGAAGAGATAAATCACTGATCAAGGATGTGGAAGGGAAAAAATTGCCTTTTTCATTTCTTGTAATTGTGAACGATAGCCAGCATAGCACAATGAAAGAGATGAGACAAATAATATACCTGTTCTGGCAACAATGCCGTAGGCAAGAGATAACTCTTGTCTTCTTGGTGTTGAGTTGGATTTCTGTGCAATTTTATATTTATGGCGGCTACCTATTCACTTCTACCCCGCGGACTCTTCAATTATCTCCGGCTTCTGGTTTCTCTCATCGGCGGTTGTCAAAAACTTCACTGCTACCGTAATCTTGCCTCTTATAACCCGTCACATTACATATATATATATATATATATATATATATATATATATATATATATATATATATATATATATATATAATATATATATACTATATATATATATATATATATATATATATATATATATATCATATATAATATATATTATATATTTATAGTATATATACATATTATATAGTTATATAGGTGATATATATATATACATAATATTATATAATAAATTATATCTATATATATATATATAATATATATATATAGATATATATCTATATATATATACTATATATATATATATATATTAATATATATATATATATATATATATATATATAAAAATACTATATATATATATATATATATATATATTTTATATATATAATATATTATATATATATATATATATATATATATATATATAATTCATATGGATGTAATTTTAACCACAGTGCCATTGTAATTTCTTGATATTTATATATATATATATATATATATATATATTAATAATCTATATATATATATATATATATATATATATATTATATATATATATATATATATCTGTATACATACATATAATATGCAAGCATTAGCAACAAATGTCCTTTAATTAATCCAATTCACTCTACCTCGGAACTAATATATTTTCATATATGTTAACCGAAGGGGTTTTTTTAGTTGTTAATAGTTTACAGTGATGTTGCTCTGACCATCACTTACAGCCATTCAACGACAGTGCCCAGAGTTCATTTTTGCCTTAACAGTTAATTGAACTTTACTTCATCTTGGTCGTCTGTTAGATATTTTGAACAAGCGAATATTGTACGTTTTAAGTTTGAGAGAGAGAGAGAGAGAGAGAATCCTTTCTCGATAAACGACGAGGGGAGGACGTACAGACCAAGTCAGACCGTCTCAGCGGTACTGCGTATATTTGTGACGTCACTGGTATGTGGCCATAAAAGAAAACCAAGAAAACAATCAAATGAAGGGTCACTATGAAAATTGTTTGCCCACACACAGTCTCTCTCTCTCTCTCTCTCTCTGTCACGACCTTGGGTGAGAAAGGTCCCCGTTAATCTTCAGGTACTGCTGAATTAAAGGATTGAATCCGGTCTAAGAGAGCTTCCTTGTTCTTCACTCTGGTGAAGTCAAATACTGACTGATGACATTTTTTGACCTGAACCTCGGCCAGATGCAGCCTCGTGACGTCATGCGCGAGATTGTCCTTATTTTGGTCGGAAGCGGTCTGACCTGGTATTCTTTAGACCTTTAGACCTTGGCACAGACTTGCAAAATGCTAATCAGTATATTCCATTTAACTCCTGAATCAGAATAATTGGCGTGAAGTGTGTCTAGTATTCAGTTTCAGCTTCTTTCCATAAGACATGGCAAGATGCATTCTGGTGTTCAACTGATGCTGTGATGACTGCGTGTCTTTGGTCACTTCTTCAACCATCTAACTAACTCACTAATTTATGACCAAGCAAATGACAACTGATTTAAGTTTGTGAGATTTTCGTGAATATTGGGGTCATGTCCAGGTTCTTGTACAGACTTGCATTTTAGAATAATTGGTCAGTAGATGCGATTATATATCATTTACAAGGACTACAGGTGCTGGTGGCTTTTGTCTCCGGAACTCCCTGATCTCCCTTGATAGGCTTAATATAGTGTTACATTATTAAATTACATGTTCCATGAAGTGCCTAGTATTCCACTTTGCACGCACACATGACGGAGATGATGTGTTCCCTTGATCTGCTCAATCCCGAGAGCTTCAGACGAATTTCAGTTCCTCTTTGGACGAGTGGTTTTCGGCTCGGCCAACGTGGAATCGGAGGAATTTATTTCTGGTGATAGAAATTCCTTTCTCGATATAATGTGGTTCGGATCCCATAATCAGCTGTACTACGTCCCGTTGCTAGGTGGTGACCAATTGGTTCCTCCACGTAAGAATATCTAATCCTTCGTTCCAGCGCTGCCTAGGAGAGATGTTAAGCAGCTCAGTGGTCTAGTAAAACTAAGAAGGTCTTAACTTGAGACGAATCTCTCAGCAGGTTGAAGAAATGACCCTATTTGTGGGCTTGTTTTCAAGGCAAAGATCTCGTTCCTGGGTCGTGTAAAACGACAATGAGCAAATAAGTTCTTTTGGGACTTTAACCTTTAACCAGGGCTTAGGAGTCCTGCGCCATTCTCCCCGATAGGACGGTTTTATCCAGACTGGGATCTCTCACAAAATTTGATCACCAGCTTCTTCGCCGCCTCAGAACCCCCCCCCCCCCCCCCCCCCCATCCAGCATGGATTTTGTAATGCCGCCAAGAAACCTGCAAACAGGTGACTGATAAACTTACGCAACTTCCTTTGGTGGAGGCGATACTCGTGTTCATATTAATCAGTTCAATATAATAAATCGGATTGTATATCCTTACACAGATTTTTTTTGCAATACCGGTAGTCTTCTAATAAACTGTTGCAAAGGGTCTCATTATAAGTTTGCAAAATAAAGGCTCCTAGGTTTGATTTGCGAGCGCAGTCGAAACGACCTTCACTATAGTACTGACCAAGTTATCATAAAGATGCAGATTCCATCGATTTACTCACATTCGCAGATTATTTGTAAATATACAGATTTATTCTATCTGTACGTCTGTCTGCCTGTCGGTCTATCTAGCTATCTGTTTGTGTTTCGTTGGGATCAAGAAAGAATATGCTGTTATAAAAATAACGTACATATGCCTTGGAGTGAGGTACTCTCTCTCTCCCTCTCTCTCTCTCTCTCTCTCTCTCTCTCTCTCTCTCTCTCTCTCTCTCTCTCTCTCTCTCTCTCTCTCTCTCTCTCCCGTTATAGGGGCTCACCGTACGTTTGTTGTTTTTATATGCGGAATAATTTGAATTCTTATCTAAAATGCAAAGCCGAGAATTTCCTTCCTTGTGTTATTGATAACAAACGATTCACATCTTCTATGTCCGATCGTCATAGTGCAAAAGATGTTCCTAGAGCTCTAGATTTGATGTTTCTAGAGCTCTAGATTTGAATGTTTTGCTGCAATGTACGGAAATACACAGAAAAGTAGCAAGTGTGGATATTGATCTAATGATCTAATATTCCAGTAAACTGGAGATGCGCGTAAATGAATAGGTTTCTTTCCGAAAGGCAGAATTGTGTCCGGGCACTAAAACACTTCTTGATGGAAACTGCAATTTCAATTAAAAAAATAAATAAATAAAGTCAGTTTTTCCTTGTTACTTGGTTGAAGTATGACGGCCTACCTACAGCGGTTTTGAGTTTGCTGTGAAAAAAAAAAAAAAAAAAAAAAAAACTATTGCGCCTGCTTTGTTTGTACGTCCGCGCTTTTTTATCCGCCCTCAGATCATTTTGTATCCGTCCTCAGATCTTTTTCTATGCGCCCTCAGATCTTCAAACGTACTGAGGCTAGAGGGCTGCAAATTGGGATGTTGACCCCCCCACCTCCAATCACCACACACACCAAATTGTAGACCTCTAACCTCAGTAGCTTTTTATTTCATTCAAGGTTAAAGTTAGCCATGACCGTGCATCTGACAACGCTATAGGACAAACCATTACATGGCCGTGGCTGAGAGTTTCATACAGCTGTAGACACTATACAGAGATCTCGATTGCGCCGAAGAAACCATGGTGCATTTCTACTTTTTTTTTTTTTTTTTTTTTTGCAACGACAGTTACGTAAAGTTACGGGCTGCTGAAAAGCAAGAGCCCGTGCCAGCATAAAACGAAGGAAAATGATCATTTTGGGAAGAAATGGAGTCACCGAAAATTCCCGATTCATATTCAAGTTGAATCTCGTCCTGGAGGAGGAATTAAGGGATGCTGGTGGACCCCGCGGGTCAAGGTCCTTCTCACAAGCGGCCGCCCTTGGGAAGCGTATTCGCTCTCAGTATCTCAGATGACACCTCGGGGCACTGGCCAAGGAAACGGCCACATGTGTGATGGCTTAACAGGTTGTTTTATTAGTCAGGCAGTATTTTCTTTTAGACCTGTCTCTTAGATTACATATACTATATACATATGAATTTTTTTTATCACATCACCATGATTCGTATACGTACATCGAGCTACAAATGTATCCTTTAATATCCAATTCGCTCTACATAGGATTTAATATATGTTTTTTTTATATATAATAATTTCGTCCTCTCGTGGGTTCGAACCCACGAGAGGACGAAATTATTATCAACTAAAAAATTCCCCTTCGGTTAACATATATGAAAATATATTAATCCGAGGTAGAGCGAATTGATATTAAAGGACATTTGTAGCTCGATGTACACTATATATATATATATATATATATATATATATATATATATATATATATATATATATATATATATATATATATATATATATATATATATATATGTGTGTGTCCTGTGTGTGTCTTTGAGTGTGCATGTGTATGTGTGTGTTGAGTGGTGTCGTATTCTGTTGCCGTCGATCTTTCGCTAAAGAAAATGCCGTTTTCTTCATTCCCATTGTTTCCCTCATTAGCTTTGTGACTTCTTGCCCATTTTTTCCCATCTCCTTCCTTGCAACTTTGTGGTCTTCCGCCGTTTTCCGTTTCTTCTTCCCAAGCGCTTTATGGATCCTCCCTCATTTCCCATCATTTCCGCCCATTGACTTTTATATTTTCCTCCATTATCTGTGGCAGAGACGACGCTAGGTGGGCACAGCACCGCTCGAGTCAACGTCCCTTCTGCGAGAAGGAAGCGTCGAGGGGCGGCGTCATCTCCTCTCGCGGCACGAATGAGCGGCGGGTGGGGAATGGGCGTCAGAGACGCCTCTCGCCGCCCACAGTTGGCCAATCGGGGAGGGAATGAATGGCGGGAGGGAGTCATCAGGCCGCATGACTCGCGCTACGAGGCCCCGGACATTTGGAGCCTTCGCTGAAGAGGCTTCGGAGAGCAATGCCACATGGTGCCGTACCCACCACTGTCAACATCTCTCGTTCCGCGAAGACATCTTCTCTCGTTCCGCGAAGACATCTTCTCTCGTTCCGCGAAGACGACATTCAAAAGCTATTTTTTGCCTTTCCCTCCCGTGTGAAGGTCAAAGCTTTCGACCTCTCAATTCCAATTCGCTTTTCTTTCCATTCTAAAGAATGTGTAGAATATGGCCTCCCCATTCCTCATACGCCAGTCCCTTTAGGATCGTCGTTCCCTGCCTCCGGATCATTTTTTTTTTTTTATCTATTCAAAAATTCCTCTGTGATGGCTGGGAAAATAAGATCAGTTGCACCGTCAGCTCTGAGGGCCGGAGCCGTAAATGCAAGCATCCGAGCATGGCTCTCTCTCTCTCTCTCTCTCTCTCTCTCTCTCTCTCTCTCTCATACACGCCTACCTCTATGTACAACTCGTTAACAGCCAGTATCACTTCACCATGTCATCCAGATCATGATTACAGTTTTCCCCTTATTCATGAGTCTGATGACTCATGAATATTGCCTCAATTCCCCATAGATTAATCGGACGAGCTTCTGTGTTCGCCTTCTGTCGCTGGTGATTGACGATGCTAAGAATACAGGTTTTACCTTCGCTTCACGCCTCCCTTACCTTCGGGGGAACTTTACTGAAACGGAATTCGTGATAAAGCACAGAAATACTATGTACATTGACATCGCTGTGCATTAATGCATATATGTGAACTTGAGTAACCATTTTCATATGTGTATGTATGCCATTATAAGTACGCTCGTGGATACCGTCATATTAACACTGACAGAAGAGTAACAATATATTTTCATAAATAAGATTGATATTACAGAGTATGGAAAAGAGCCTAGCGTAAACGAATTACCGAAAACCGAAGAAAGTAAAATAGACGATATTTTTGATAAAAGGGGAAAGACATTTATTTATTAGTTTGTCTACTTTGACTGACACGATTGTTTATGTAGGACTGCAACTGAAGTCCGTCATTACTCGTCATGATTATCATCTACGGAAAGCTGCAGTTACTCTGTAATGGTGAGTTTCCTGTAGAGTGTAGCACACTTATCTGCACCCTTTTGTAATAATATCCTTGATCCATCACCATCAAAGTTGACAGCAATGTCAGGCGATCAGTTCTTGAAGGTCTGTATCTACGGAAGAACATTTGGACGAAATTTAACACATCTAAGATAAAGTAACATGAAAATGCGGAATCTATTTGAACAAAAATCGCTGATTATCAACAGAATTTAAAGGAAAATTGCCAGAAAACATGAACATTTTTTAAAGTGCCGCTTGTTATACGATAGATGAAATTAGTTAAATGGAATGAAATGACTCCTTTGCGCATAAATATGCTTAATGTTTTGCTAAAGTGAGATGCTCATTCAAGTCTTTCTATTTTTTCATGTATCAGGGCACAGAGTTTTGCATTCCAGCTTGTTTAGGTCTATAATTGAAATATTTATAATCACACATACACACACACACAGAGGGGCATAAAACAGATGAATCACTGACTTGCTGAAACGAGGAAGGCAGCAGCGTCTCTGCAAAAGGTTTGGATGAGGAGAGAAGAGAAAAGACTACGAGAAAACGTTGGGTTGTAAGAACGGATTGTTGCTCGAATTTCCTGTCAGTGAAGGTTGAATGTTGTGAGAAAGTAGAAGAAAATGAACCTGCTGACATGGAGAACTGTGTGTGCAATGAATGTGGAGCAAGAACAAATAGAGATGTGAGAAATGTGGAGCATAAAGATGAGGTCAGAGGGTTCGCATTGTCAGAAATATGGATCAGATTGTTTGAGATGGTTTGCTCACGTGGAGAGAATTGAGGGTGATGGGTTGGTCAGAAAGGCGTCTAATTTGAACATTTTGGCTGAAAGGACGAGAGGGAGGTCGCGAGATCGGAGAGTTTCAACAGAAGGGTCTTTGTGCTCAAAGAGTGCAACAAGAGTTTCTGGAAGACAGAGATGAGAGGCGCAGTTTTGTGGATAGTCTTTGAGAGGATGAAGAGGGACTGCGGGTTGGTTAGACAAAGACTCCTCTGCCTATGTATTTGGAGCAGTTGACCTGTGGAAGCTCCATTTACATAGGTTTCATCATTCATTCAATGGGTAAAAGATGAAGTTGGCAGTGGATATTGTCTTGCTTTTTCTCGAATCAGGCTGTCTTTGATAACTACATTGGTCAACCATCAACCACAGTTTATATATATTACGTATATATATATATATATATATATATATATATATATATATATATATATGTGTGTGTGTGTGTGTGTGTGTGTGTGTGTGTGTGTGTGAATATTTATATATATATATATATATATATATATATATATATATATATATATATATATATACATATATAAAGTATGTATGTATGTATGTATGTTTGTATGTGTGTGTGTTTACAGCATATACTTTTACACACGTTGGTATACATGTAACTTAGCATCTAGGAAAGAATACTGTTGAGATAAGACATCACTGGCACCTAAAAGGGGTTAAAGTTAAGTATATCTTAGTTTTACCAGACCACTGAGCTGCTTAACATCTCTCCTAGGCAGTGCTGCCACACTTTCGGATTGGAATTATCGTACTGGCTCCTCAAAATTATGGGTTTTCAGTAAAAAAATATCGTACAAAATTGTAGATTTTATCGTAATTATTATCTCACACTGTTTCTGATATTTAACACATTTTTATAATTTGACAAAATAATGAATTTATGTATGATTTCTTTGTAGTCATTAATATCTTGCAATTTACATATATAATTAAGAAAAAATACAAATGAAACATTTCTCTCTACAAAAACGAAAAAAAATGGAATTATGAATAATTAGTTAATGTTATCAACAATTGTTATGGACAAATTATTACTATATTGTATTAACAGTGGTAAAAAAAAAGTATACAACTTAGAACGTCACTTCTTTCCATAATGTAAACTAAACTGATAACGAATTAACACGAAGATATGTGAGTTGATAGGCCCACCCATACATATCTTTAAGCACCCCAAAACATCGAAAATCAAAATAGCATCACTGAGTAGTAATTTAAAATAAATATATATAATTAAACATGACTGGTACTGATACCTATCCCATGATAAAGGAATTAATAACAATAATAATTGTAAAGTATATCTTTAAGAATCTTCTTCCTAATCAAATTCAAGTTCTCTGACGTTCTGGAATATCTAAGCATGATTATTTATTCTGGAAAACATATCATTTGCAAGAGTAAAATGAACACATGACCCTCCTGAATCTTTGATGCAACTAGCAGAGAATAACGCCCCATTAACTGTCCTTGTTTTCAGTCTGTTTCTTTGTTTAGTTTTAAAGAGGTTAACTTTACTGAACACTCGTTCGCATTCAGCATCAGAGTGCGGCAAGCAAAGAGCAGTTAGAGCAAATTTGGCTAGGTCTGAAAAACTACTATTTTTTTTTTTTCCTCCTGGCCGGGGGCCCGACGCCAGGCAGCCCGACCCGTTCTCCTTCCCACCAGTGGCCCCACCCCAGGGTAACCAAACCAGTGTCCTCCCCACAAGGGTCCTCAACCCTGGCGGCAATAACCAGTCGCCTCACCACTGGGGGGCCTACTCCTGGCAGCCCAACTAATTTGCTTCCCCGCTGGAGGCCCCACCCTTGGTGACCAGACCAAATCTCCTCCCCGCCAAGGGCCCATCCACTGGCGGCTCGACCTGGTCGCCTCACCGGCGGGGGCCCCATCCCAGGCGGCCCAACCTGTTCGCTTCCCAGTGGAGGCCCCACCCAGTCTCCTCCCCCACCAAGGTCCCACCCATGGCGATCTGACCTGGTCACCTCCCGGCTGGGGGCCCAACAGCTGTTGGCCCGCCCTGGTCGCCTCACCCACTCGTCCTGGGACCTGTGATGAACTTTGCCCATTCATCCCAGAACCTGCGGCGGGCCTCGCACCACGACTGTCCTGGCAACTGTGGCGGGCCTCACCCACCTGTCCTAGCACCCATGGCGGGGTCTCGCCCGCCAGTCCCGGCACCTATGGGAGGCCTCACCAAGCAACCCAGGCACCAGTGGCAGGCCTCACCAGCCCACCCTGGCACAAATGGTGGGCCTCACCCGCCCGTCCGGGGACCTATCACAGGCCTCGCCCTCCTGTCCTGCGGAACCCGTGGCAGGGCTCGCCTGGCCATTCCGACCTGTGGCAAGCTCACCCGCTCGTCCCGGGGCCACCTGTGACAGGCCACGCCCGCCCGTCAAGGCACCTGTGCCAGGCCTCACCCGCCTATAAGGCACCAGTAGCAGACCTCACCCGACCATCCCAGAAGCTGTATCGGGCATTGCCCGAACGTCCCAGCACCTGTGGTAAGCCTCGCCATCCCTTCCCGGGATGCGTGGCGGGCCTTGCCCGCCTGTCCCAGGACGCATGGGCAGACGTCACCTGGCGGGACCGTGGCGGCCCTCGCCCACCATTCCCGAGACACGTGACAGACCTCGCCCGCCCATCCCGGGACCCATGACAGGCCTCCCCCACCAGTCCCGGGGCCCGTGGTGGACATCGCACACCTGTCCTGGGAGCCATGGCGGACATCACTCACCCATCCCAGGACCAGACGTGGGCCGGGGTCCACCTGTCCAAAAAACCCATAGCAGACATCGCCAGCCTGTCCGGGGCGGGATGCATGGCAGGCCCTGGCCTGCCCGTCCCGGGACACAAGGCACACATCGCCCGCCTGTCTCGGAACGCGCAAAGCCCCTACCCGCCTGTCCAGGGACACGCGGCGGACATCACCCACCGTCCTGGGAGCCATGGTGGACATCGCTCACCCATCCCGGGATCAGAGGTGGTGTTTGGTCCCACCCATCCAAAAACCTGTGGCAGATATTGCCCGCCCGTCCTGGGACCCGTGGCAAGAGGCAGACATCCCCCACTTGTCCTGGGACTGAGCTGGTTAGAGTACATCGCCTGCCCGTCCCAAGACTGGTTGCTGTTAATCGCTCGCCCAAAAGGAACCCGTGGAGGACATCGCCCACCTCTCCAGGGACCTGTGGCGGGCCGGTCCGCACGTCCCGCGGACCTGGGGCGAACATCACCCGTCCATCCAGGAACCGTGGCTTAGCCCAGCCCAACAATCCTGGGACACATGGCAGACATTGCTCGCCGGACGCTCGGCGGATGCCTGCCCGCCCGTCCCGGGGGACCCGCGGCACACGCCTGCCTGCCCGTCCCGGAACGCTCGGCGGACACCTGCCCGCCCGTCCCTCGAATGCTCGGCGGACGCCTTCCCGCCTGTCCCGGGACGCTCGACGGACGCCTGCCCACCCGTCCCGGGACCGCGGCGGACGCCTGGCTGCCCGTCCCAGGACCCGCGGCGGACACCTGCCCGCCCGTGCGGACCCGCGGCAGACGCCTGCCCGCCCGTCCCGGGACCGCGACGTACCCTGCCCGCCCAGTCCCGGGATGCTCGGCGGACGCCTGCCCGCCCGTCCCGGGACGCTCAGCGGACTCCTGCCCGCCCGCCCGGGTCCCGGGAACCGCCCTCGGCGGAAGCCTGCCCCGCCCGTCCCGGGACTCCTCCCGGGCCGGAAGCCTGCCCGCCCGTCCCAGTACGCTCGGCGGATGCCTGCCCTGCCCGTCCCGGGACCGCCCTCCGCGGACGCCTGGCCCTAGGCTCCCCGGGATGGCCCTGGCCCTGCCCGGGCCACGGGAACGCCTCCCGGCCCCCGGACGCCTCGCCCTCCCGGGTTCCGGGACGCTCGGCAGACGCCTGCCCTCCGTCCCCAGGACGCCTCGAGGACGGCTGTCAACCTACCCCTGCCCAGGCTGTCCCGGGGACGCTTGGCAAACGCCTGCCCGCCCGTCCCTGAAACCGCGGCGGACGCCTGCCCACCCCGTCCCGGGGACGCTCGGCGGACGCCTGCCCGCCCGCCCCGGGACCCGCGGGGCGGAGGGGGGGGGCGCCTGCCCTCCCGTCCCGGGAGCTCGTCGGACGCCTGCCCGGCCGTCCCGGGACGCTCGGCGGACGCCTGCCCGGGCCGTCCCGGGACCGCTTCCGGCGACGCCTGCCCGGCTGTCCTGGGACGCTCGGCAAACGCCTGCTCGCCCGTCCCTGAACCCGCGGCGGACGCCTTCCCACCCGTCCCTTTGGACGCTCGCGGACGCCTGCCCGCCCGTCCGGGGACCCGCGGCGGACGCCTGCCCGCCCGTCCCGGACCCGCGGCGGACGCCTGCCGCCCGTCCCGGGACCCGCGCGGCGAAACTGCCGCCCCTCCCGTGACCAGCGGCAGGCGCCTGCGCGCGCCAGTCCCGGGACGCTCGGCGGACGCCTGCCCGCCCGTCCCTGGACGCTCGGCGGACGCCTGCCCGCCCGTCCCGGACGTTCGGCGGACGCCTGCCCGCCCGTCCCGGGACCGCGGCGGACGGACGCCTGCCTGCCCGTCCCGGGACGCTCGGGGCGGGACGCCTGCCCGCCCGTCCCGGGACCCGCGGCGGACGCCTGCCCGCCCGTCCCAGGACCCACGGCGGACGCCTGCCCGCCGGTCGTCTCGGGACCCGCGGCAAACGCCTCCCCCCCCCCCCGCCGCCCGTCCCGGGACCGCGGCAGGCGCCTGCGCGCCAGTCCCGGGACGCTCGGCGGACGCCTGCCCGTCCGTCCCGGGAACGCTCGGCGGACGCCTGCCCGCCCGTCCCGGACGTTCGGCGGACACCTGCCCGCCCGTCCCGGGACCCGCGGCGGACGGACGCCCTGCCTGCCCGTCCCAGGACGCTCGGCGGACGCCTTCCCGCCCGTCCTGGGACCCGCGGCGGACGGACGCCTGCACGCCCGTCCCGGACGCTCGGCGGATGCCTGCCCTCTCCGTCCGTCCTGGGGACGCTCGGCGGACGCCTGCCCGCCCGTGTCCCTGGGGGACGCTCGGTGGACGCCTGCCCGCCCGTCTCGGGACCCGCGGCGGACGCCTGCCCGCCCGTCCGGGACCCGCGGCAGGCGCCTGCGCGCCAGTCCCGGAACGCTCCGGCGGCGCCTGCGCCTCCGCCCGTCCCGGGACGGCTCGGCGGACGCTGCCCGCCCGTCCCGGGGGACTCGCGGCGGACGGACGCCTGCCCGCCCGTCCCGGGACTCGCGGCGGCGGGACGCCTGCCTGCCCGTGCCCGGGACGCTCGGCGGACCCGCCTGCCCCCCGCCCAGTCCCCGACGCGGTCGGCGGACGCCTGCCCGCCCGTGCCATCCGGGACGCTCGGGCGAACGCCTGCCCGCCCGTCACGGGACGCTCGGCGGAAGGGGGGGCCAAAAAAAAAATAGCCCGCCCGTCCGGGACCGCTCGGCGGATGCCTGCCCGCCCTGTCCCGGGACGCTCGGCGGATGCCTGCCCGCCCATCCCGGACGCTCGGCGGACGGCCTTGCCCCTCCTGTCCCGGGGACCCGCGGCGGAAGCCTGCCCGCCCGTAACCCGGGGACCCGCGGCGGACGCCTGGCCCCCGCCCGGTCCGGGACGCTCGGCGGACGCCTGCCCTCCCCTGTCCGGGACCCGCGGCGGAGGACGCCTGCCCGCCCGTCCGGGCCCCGCGGCGGGACGCCCTGCCCGCCCGCCCGTCCCGGGACCGCGGCGGACGCCTGCCCGCCGGTCCCGGACCCGCGGCAGGCGCCTGCGCGCCAGTCCGGGACGCTCGGGGTGACGCCTGCCCGCCCGTCCCGGGGCCGGACGCTCGGCGGACGCCCTGCCCGCCCGTCCGGACGTTCGGCGGAAAGCCTGCCCGCCCGTCGACGGGACCCGCGGCGGCCCGGGGGGGGACGCCTGGACTGCCCGTCCCGGGACGCTCGGCGGACGCCTGCCCGCCCCCGTCCCGGGACGTTCGGCGGACGCTGCCCTCCCGTCCGGGACCCGCGGCGGAGACGGACGCCTGCCTGTCCGTCCCGGGACGCTCAGCGGACGCCTGCCCGCCCTTGTCCCGGGACCCGCGGCAGACGGACGCCTGCCCCGCCCCGCCCTCCCGGGACTCGGCAGACGCCTGCCCGCCCGTCCGTCCCGGGACGCTCGGCGGACGCCTGCCCACCCGTCCCGGGACGCTCGGCAGAGCCTGCCCACGCCCGTCCCGGGAGCTCGCGGATGCCCTGCCGGCCCGTCCCGACGCTCCCGCTGCCCGCCCGTCAGACGCTTCGGCGGACCCCTGCCCTCGGGTCCCGACCCGCCCACCTGCGGCGGACGCCTGCCCGCCCGTCCCGGACCCGCGGCGAACGCCATGCGCCGCCCGTCCCGGGACCCGCGGCAGGCGCACCTGCGCGCCAGTCCCGGGATTGGGACGCTCGGCGGACGCCTGCCCGCCCTGTCCCGGGACGCTCGCGGACGCCTTCCGGGACGTTCGGCAGACGTTCCCTGCCCGCCCGTCCCGGGACGCTGGAAAGCGGTACGGACACCTGCCTGCCCGTCCCGACGACCTCGTCGGACGCCTGCCCGCCCATCCCGGGACGCTCGGCGGACGCCTGCCCTCCTGTCCCGGGACCCGCGCGCGGACGCCCTGCCCGCCCGCCCGTCCCGGGACGCTCGGCGGACGCCTGCCCGGCCGTCCCGGGACGCTCGGCGGACGCTGCCCGGCGTCCCAGGGACGCTCGGCAAACGCCTGCCCGCCCGCCCGTCCCTGAACCCGCGGCGGACCGCCTGCCCACCCGTCCCGGGACGCTCGGCGGACGCCTACCCGCCCGTCCCGGGACCCGCCGGGCGACGCCTGCCCGCCCAGTCCCGGGACCCGCGGCGGACGCTGCCCGCCCGTCCCGGGACTCGGCGGACGCCTGCCCGCCCCTCCCGTGACCAGCGGCAGGCGCCTGCGCCGCCCAGTCCCGGGACGCTCGGTGGACGCTTCCCGCCCGTCCCGGGACGCTCGGCGGACGCCTGCCCGCCCGTCCCGGGACGTTCGGCGGACGCCGTGCACGCCCGTCCCAGACCGCGGCGGACAGACGCCTGCCTGCCCGTCCCGGGCCCGACGCTCGGCGGACGCCTGCCCGCCCGTCCCGGGGACCCGCGGCGGACGCCTAGCCCGCCCGTCCCGGGACCCGCTGCGGACGCCTGCCGCCCGTCTCGCGGGACCCGCGGCGGACGCCTGCCCTCCTGTCCCCCGGGACCCGCGGCGGAAGCTGCCGCCCGTCCCGGGGACCCGCGGCGGACGCCTGCCCGCCCGTCCCGGGACGCTCGGCGGACGCCTGCCCTCCCGGTTCCCGGGACCCGCGGCGGACGCCTGCCCGCCCCGTCCCGGGCCCCGCGGCGGACGCCTGCCCGCCCGTCCCGGGACCCGCGGCGGACGCCTGCCCGCCGGTCCGGACCCGCGGCAGGCGCCTGCGCGCCAGTCCGGGACGCTCGTTGGACGCCTGCCCGCCCCGTCCCGGGACGCTCGGCTGGACGCCTGCCCGCCCGTCCCGGACGTTCGGCGGACGCCTGCCCGCCCGTCCCTGGGACCCGCGGCGGACGACGCCTCACTGCCCGTCCCGGGTTACGCTCGGGGCGGACGCCTGCCCCGCCCGTCCCGGGACGTTCGGCGGACGCCTGCCCTCCCGTCCCGGGGACCCGCTGGCGGACGACGCCTGCCTGTCCGTCCGGGACGCTCAGCGGACGCTGCCCGCCCGTCCCGGGACCCGCGCAGACGGCACGCCTGCCCGCCCGTCCCGGCACGCTCGGCAGACGCCATGCCCGCTCCCGTCCGTCCCGGGACGCTCGGCGGACGCCTGCCCACCCGTCCCGGGACGCTCGGCAGAAGCCTGCCCGCCCTCCCGGGACGCTCGGACGTCGATGCCTGCCCGCCCGTCCCGGGACGACTCGGCGGACGCCTGCCCTCCCGTCCCGGGACGCTCGGCGGACGCCTGCCCGCCCGTCCCGTGGGACCTGCGGCGGACGCCTGCCCTGCCCGTCCCGGGACCCGCGGCGGACGCCTGCCGCCCGTCCCTCCCGGGACCCGCGGCAGGCGCCTGCGCGCCAGTCCCGGGATCAGCTCGGCGGACGCCTTTGCTCCCGCCCGTCCCGGGACGCTCGGCGGACGCCTTCCGGGACGTTCGGCAGACGCCTGCCCGCCCAGTCCCGGGACCCGAACGGCGGACGGACAACCTGCCTGCCCGTCCCGGGACGCTCGGCGGACGCCTGCCCGCCCATCCCGGGACGCTCGGCGGACGCTCGCCCTCCCTCCGTCCCGGGACCCGCGGCGGACGCCTGCCCGCCCGTCCCGGGACGCTCGGCGGACGCCTGCCCGGTGCCCCGTCCCGGGACGCTCGGCGGACGCCACTGCCCGGCTGTCCCGGGACGCTCGGCAAACGCCTGCCCGCCCGTCCCTGAACCCGCGGCGGACGCCTGCCCACCCGTCCGGGACGCTCGGCGGACGCCTACCCGCCCGTCCCGGGACCCGCGGCGGGACGCCTGCCCGCCCGTCCCGGGACCCGCGGCGGACGCCTGCCCGCCCGTCCCGGGACCCGCGGCGGGACGCCTGCCCGCCCCTCCCGTGACCAGCGGCAGGCGCCTGCGCGCCAGTCCCGGGCGGGGCTCGGTGACCGCCTTCACGCCAGTCCCGGGACGCTCGGCGGACGCGCTGCCGCCCGTCCCGGGACGTTCGGCGGACGCCTGCACGCCCGTCCCAGGAGGACCCGCGGCGGGACAGACGCTGCTGCCCGTCCCGGGACGCTCGGCGGACGCCTCCCGCCCGCCCGTTCCCGGGGACCCGCGGCGGACGCCTGCCCGCCGCCCGGTCCCGGACCCGCTGGCGGACGCCTGCCCGCCCGTCTCGGGAACCCGCGGCGGACGCCTGCCCGCCCGTCCCGGGACCCGCGGCAGGCGCCTGCGCGCTAGTCCCGGGACGCTTGGCGGACGCCTGCCCGCCCGTCCCGGGACGCTCGGCGGACGCCTGCCCGCCCGTCCCGGGACGTTCGGCGGACGCCTGCCTGCCCGTCCCGGGACCCGCGGCGGACGGACGCCTGCCTGCCCGTCCCGGGACGCTCAGCGGACGCCTTCCCGCCCGTCCTGGGACCCGACCCGCCGGCGGACGGATGCCTGCCCGCCCCCGCCCGTCCCGGGACGCTCGGCGGATGCCTGACCCGCCCGTCCGTCCCGGGACCCCGCTCGGCGGAGCCTGCGCCCGTCCCGGGACGCTCGGCGGACGCCTGCCCGCCCGTCGGGGGACCCGCGGCGGACGCCTGCCCGCCGCCCGTCCCGGACCCGCGGCAGGCGCCTGCGCGCCAGTCCCGGGACGCTCGGCGGAAGCCTGCCCGCCCGTCCCGGGACGCTCGGCGGACGCCTGCCCGCCCGTCCCGGACGTTCGGCGGACGCCTGCCCGCCCGTCCCAGGGACTCGTGGCGGACGGACGCCTGCCTGCCCGTCCCGGGACGCTCGTTCGGACGCCTGCCCGCCAGTTCCGGGCTACGCTCGGCGGACGTTCCTGCCCGCCCGTTCCATAACGGGACGGCCTCGGCCCGAACGCCCTGCCCGCCGTCCCAGGGCTGCTCGCGGAAGTCTGGTCCAGCCCGGTCCCGGGCGGCTCGGCGGATGCCTGCCCGCCCGTTCCCGGGACCCCGCCCTCGGCGGATGCCCTGGGCCCGCCCATCCCGGGAGCTCGGCGGACGCCCGCCCTTTCCTGTCCCGGGACCCGCCGGCGGACGCCTGCCGCCCGTCCCGGGGGACACGGGGCCCGGACGCTGCCACCCGGGCCCGGGAACCCGCTGGCGGACAGCCTGCCCTCCCGTCCCGGGACCGGCCAGCGGACGCCTGCCGCCCGTCCCGGGGCCCTGCGACGGACACCTGCCCGCCCGTCCCTGGGACCCGCGGCGGCGGCCTGCACGCCGGTCCCGAATCAGCGGCAGGCGCACTGCGCGCCAGTCCCGGGATGCTCGGTGGACGCCAATGCACCGCCCGTCCCGGGACGCTCGGCGGTACGCCTTGCCCGCCCGTCCCGGGGACGTTCGGCGGACGCCCTGGCCCGCCCTCGTCCCGGGACCCGCGGCGGGGACGGGACGCCTGCCTGCCCGTCCCGGGGGACGCTCGGCGGGGAACGCCTGCCCACCCTCAATTCCCGGGTAACGTTCGGAGCTGGACGCCTTGCCCACTCCCGGTCCCGGGACCCGCGGCGGACGGGACGGAAAGCCTGCCTCTGTCCCGTCCCGGGACGGACGACTCAGCGGACGCCTGCCCCGTTCCGTCCCCGGGGACCCACGCGGCAGACGGACAGCCTGCCCCCGTCCGTCCCGGGACGCTCGGCAGACGCCTGCCCGAGCCCGTCCGTCCCGGAACGCTCGGCGGACGGCCTGCCCGCCCATCCCGGGACGCTCGGCGGAATGCCATGCCCGCCCGTTCCCGGAGGACGCTCGGCGGATGCCTGGCCCACCGGCCCATCCCGGGACGCCTCGGCGGACGCCATAGCCACCGGCCCGTCCCAGGGACGTTCGGCGGGAACGCCTGCCCTCCGCCCGTCCCGGGACCCACGGCGGACGGCCGCCTGCCTGCCCAGGTACCCGGGACGCTCGGCGGACGCCTGGCCCGCCCGTCCCGGGACCCGCAGCGGACGGACGCCTGGCCCGCCCGTCCAGGCACGCTCGGCGGGGACGCCTCCTGCCCGCCCGTCCGTGTCCCGGGACGCTCGGCGGGGACAACCTGCCCCGACCCGTCCCGGGACGCTCGGCGGAAGCCTGCCCGCCCCGAGTCCCGGGACGCTCGGCGGACGCAAGCCCGCCCGTCCCGGGACCCGCGGCGGTACGGACCCGCCTTGCTGCCCGTCCACTGGGACGCTCGGCGGAACGCCCTGCCCGCCCGTCCCGGGTGGACATTCGGCGGACGCCTCCTGCCCGCCCGTCCACGGGCGGACCCGCCGGCGGACGGAACGCCTGCCTGCCCCATCCCACGGGAACGCTCGGCGGTACGCCTGCCCAGACCCGTTCCCGGGGACCCGCGGGCGGACGGACTCCTGCCCGCCCCGTCCCGGTACGGCTCGGCGGGACGCCTTGCCCTCCCGTCCCACCGGGACACTTGGCGGACGCATAGCCCGGACCCATCCCGGGGACTGCTCGGCCAGAACGCCTGCCCGGCTGGTTCCCGGGCGGGGACGTTGCCACGGACGCATCTGCCCCGCCCACGTCCTTGAACCCGAACCCGGCGGGGGACCGCCATGGCCCAACCCGTCCCGGGGGACGCTCGGGGCGGACGGCCTGCCCGCCCAGTCCCGGGGACCCGCGGCGGACGCCTGCCCTTCCGCCCCGTCCAGGGAGGACCCGCGGCGGACGCCTTGCCCCGCCCACGTCCCGGGAACCCGCTGCGGACGCCTGCCCGACCCGTCCCGGGACCCGCGGGCAGGCGCCTGCACGCCCAGTCCCGGGGACCGCTCGGCGGACGCCTGCTGCCCGTCCCGGGACGCCTCGGCGGACGCCGCTCTGCCCGCCCGTCCCGTCCGGGACGTTCGTCGGACGCCCTGGCCGCCCGTCCCGGGGTACCCGGGGGCCGGCGGCGGACGGAACGCCTGCCTCTGCCCGTCCCAGGGACGCTCGGCGGACGCCTCGCCCGCCCGATCGGGCGACGCCTCGGCGGACGCCTCGACCCCCGCCCAGTCCAGGGGACCTGCGGCGGACGCCTAGCTCCGCCCAGTCCCGGGAACCCGCGGCGGCACGACCTCGCCCGCCCGTCCCGGGACCCGCGGGCAGGGCGCCTGCGCGCCAAGTCCCGGGACGCTCGGCGGGCGGGCGCCCTGACCCGCCCGTCCCAAGGGACGCTCGGCGGACGCCTGGCCCGCCCATTCCGGGGACGTTCGGCCAGACGCCTGCCAGCCCGGTCCCGGAACCCGGACCGGCGGACGGCACGGAAACCTGCCTCGCCCGTCCCGGGGACGCTCGGCGGACGCCCTTGACCCGCCCGTCCTGGGACCCGCAGCGGACGGACGCCTCTGCCCAGCCCATCCCGGGACAAGCTCGGAGCGGACGCCTGCCAGCCCGTACCGTCTCGGGACGCTCATCTGGAACGCCTGCCCGCCCGGTCCCGGGCACGCTCGGCGGACGCCTGCCCGCCACCCGTCCCGGGACCCGCGGATGGACGCCCTGCCCGCCTGTTCCCTGGGACGCCTTTCGGTGCGGGACGCCTGCCCGCCCGTCCAGGGGCCCGCGGCGGACGCTTGCCCGCCCATCCCGGGACGCTCGGCGGACACTGCCCGTGCCCCGTGGCCTGGGGGGGGACCGCTTCGGGGGCGGACGCCTGCCCGCCCGTCCGACGGAAGTCTCAGCAGACGCCATGCCCGCCCGTCCCAGGACGCTCGGCGGTACGCCTGCCTCCGCCCCGTCCCGGGACCACCTCGCGGGACGCCTATGTTCCGACCGTCCTTTGGGGACCCACGCGGCAGGCCTCGCCCGGCCACTTCCCTGCACAGTGTAATAGCTATTCTGCTACATTAGAATCAGGATATGCCAACTGCAATCTTCTCAATTCTCATGGGGTGGGATTCCTCCTCAATCTTCAAACTTGTTTTCCTTGCCAACTCCACCAAATCCTACTCAATCCTCTCTTTCTTCTCGTTATGGGCACCTCCACTAATCCTAACTCAAGCCTCCTCCAATTTTCTTGGGGCTTCTTCTAATCCTCTTTCTTCTCCCGGCACCTACACAAATCCCCTTATTTTCTTCAACCCATTTTTTATATTCCCTCCCTTTTCTTTTCCATCCACCAACAATCCAATAAAAACTCTAACGAAAACAAACATGACAACATATTTATTTCCCTTCTAGTTCAATTTCCTTCAACGATTGAAACAAAAACAAACATCTTCCTTAAAATTTCCAAACATCGTTATCCCGTCTGAATGAGGCCAGGTGCAGTCTTCATCACGCCATTTCTTTAAAACATCCACACAAAGCTTCTGCACTTTTCACTTGCTCCTACCTCCATTCGTCTTCATTTTCTCCTGGAAGCTTCTTCAAATCACACACCATTTTCTCCTTCGTTCCTCGCACCCATCCAACCTCATCATTCCATCTGGTCGTTTCCATTCGCCCTGGACAACCGGCCTTCTTCTTCAGCAACTCCAGGCGACCATTTCCTTTCCCTCTAGAAGGCATGCCAAGCTCCGTTCCTCGTTGAGTTTCGCTGTAACAAAACTTTACAACATGGAGTTACCACGGCTTTTCCTTCCAACAGGTGCCATCCAAAGCCTTGTGGCAGGCGTCTCAACCTCACCCCTCCAAGTCTTTCCAGTCGGATTCCCACTTTTCGCTTGAGTCTTTGTTTGTTCCTGAATGAGCCATCGCTATCCGCGCCCGCTTCTTTGCTTTGGTTTATAGCTGCAACGCTCTTTCTCCACTTCTGTCGTGGGAGTTTCTCCAGCCCCACTTCAAGCAGGTCAGTTCCCTTATCCTCCTCACAAAAGGGCATCGTTTCCTCTCCACCCAATTTCCATTCACGTTTCTTCTTCAATGCTGCTTTTCTTCGGGCCATCCTTGACCATCTTGTCTTCCACCTGCCGTTTCTCCCTCTTCTCTTTATCGTTACCAGCTTGCGAGCGACTTGTGAGCCCATCTCTTGGCCAAGGCCTGCTTGTTGCCAACACCTGCCTCAGTCATCTGCCATTACAAGAAAACCGCGTTTTCTTCCCTTCCGCCACGCCTTTATCCTCGCCGCTCTCTTCTTCGGTAGTCGAGCCCTTCTTCTTGTAGCTGAAGAATTATTGTCCTGTCCAAGTGCACGCGCTGCTACTCTTCTGGCAACTGGATGGCTTCTCGCGTGGACCGCAATTCTCTCGTTCCAGTTCCATTTTTTCCTTAGGCTGTTCAGCTCCATTCATTTATCAGTTCAGGAGAGAAATCTCGCCAAACGAACTAGGCAGCCCACACCAAACAACATCCCACTAATAACTAGCTGCTGCCAAGGCCAGATAATACGGGCCACAGTTTTCTTAAACTGAAAATCCATAATCTGAACAGTATCCAGGTTCATATACTCTCCTCTCTACTCCACTTCTCGATTTTTTTCGTTGATTTCTTATTTATTCCACGAAGAGATATTTTGGTTTATCGAAATATAGCAGGGAAAGATTCTGAACGGTTTAATTATGTCTTGTCTCTTGGTTTTGTTAACTAAATTGCTGAAACTCTCTTCTCTTCGCTCTTTCTCCTCCTCTCTCTCTCTCTCCTCTCTCTTTCTTTGCCTTTACTTTCTTTCTTTGTCTTTACCCGAAGGTCTGAAATTCTTCATTTTTGTTCCTTCATTTGAGGTTTAAGGCTTTGCATTCAATATTTTGTTGGAGGAGAGCGTAGAGAAGAGAGGAGGAGGGAATCGGAGAGAGAGAGGAGATAAGGAAGTGGAGGAGAGAGAGATGACGAGAGAGACCGTTATTTTTGGATTGGCCGAGAAAAAAACGGAAAAATAAAAAAGAGAATCTAATGTGCTGTATAACCATGCTTAGTGTATAATGCTTTTTAATTGAGGTTTATATTAATATTATTCATTCTGTTTCTATCTATCTATCTATTCTATTAGCTATCTAATCTAATCATATCTATCTAGAGATATATATATATAATATACTATAATATAATATATTATATATATAAATTATCTATATAATATATATATTGGGATATATATTATATATGTAATATATATATATTATATTCCTATCTACATTCTATAATATAATATATATAGATATATATATATATTATGTATAATATATAATGATATAATTGCCCCAAACGTCAGGCGTCACCTTTTAGGCATGCTGTTCTTACGCACGAGGAAACGCCAAAAGGACACAATGAATCAAAAAGTATATTGAAGCAGGAATGCGCCACTGAAAAACCCATGAATGGAAACTTATGACAGCCCGTTAAGCCAAAGCATAACTGCGCGTGCGCACGGTTGTGGGGGTGGGCAGTAATATACGTGATGTTGCAACAACAGTACTCTAAAGAGGAGACGAGAGAGAGGAGAAGAAGAGAAGAAAGGCTCACGGTTGTTAATGATGATGTTTTTTCCCGATCACAAACCGTGACCAGGTAGTGTTTTTCTTCTTCTTCTTTCGAAATAGCGTATTCAGGAACTTGGCTTTTTCTCTTTAAAGGAAATTCTGATGGCCACAGCTGTGAGTAAGAATAGACCAACGTGAAATGACTGTTAACAGTGTGTATTTTATAATCTCATTACATTTTACCAGTATCTGTTTATTTATTTAATTATTTGTCCATTTATTTTTTTTCTTTTCCAATTACTAGTCTCTTCTGTCTGTTTATCTGTTACCTTCTATTACTACTTTCTAATGAACACCATAATATTCTTTGGAAGCTTGAATTTCAAGTCAGTGGCCCCTTTGGTGGGCTTCTTCCATATGAATACGGTTTATAGAACCCCCTTTCCTTTCTGCCTTTTTCTTATTTTTTCGGCCCTGGGCAAGAACAGGACCTTTGGTTGCCCGTCCCAACTGCCCCTAACAATTCGCACGTCCGTCAACAATCATTATGCCAATGAGTAACTTGAATTATTGGCTAATAATAATTCACTGACACACAACTCGTGCGTAACTCTGGCCACTTGTTTTTTAGGATGTCGGATGTCTGATACCATTAAGAAGTTTTCTGTTTCCTGATTTCGTGAGCTAGTTTATCGTCCGTTCTATTTTAACCTTTTTAGCCTTTCTAGGGGACCGTTGTAGTCTCAAAGTTAGTATTATTATTATTCTAAAGATGAACCTCATTCATATAGAATAAGCCCACCACCACAGGGTCCAATGACTTGAAATTCAAGAACAGAAGGTAATGGGATATACAGAATGAAGAGATCACCAAACTCACACACACACACACAGTTTCATTAGCGACTTGTGTTTGTGATGGTTAATTTTTCAGAAATCATTTTCACAAGCAATTTATAATTGTTACCAAAAGTTCCCCTACTCAAATTATACTTCTATTAATTATTTAGTTCAATTGAACGTTTGCTACAAGTATGCACACACAAATACAGTCCGTTTCTTTTTTTTTCTGGTCTCTCTCTCTCTCTCTCTCTCTCTCTCTCTCTCTCTCTCTCTCTCTCTCTCTCTCTCGTCCGGTTTTTTTTTACCTCATCTATGGCAATAAATTCGGGGATTTTCCTTTGTTTACCATTTTGTCAAATGAATTCATGAATTCTCTTCTCTCTCTCTCTCTCTCTCTCTCTCTCTCTCTCTCTCTCTCTCATCTTGCCCCTAAGGTCTGGAATTCTTCATTTGTTCCTTCATTTAGGTTTAAGGCTTTGAGTTCGATATAAGTTGAAAGAGACCTTACAGACCTTACATCTTGTTCTGGTTGCCCCAGGTCCCTCAGTATGAGGCACCTCTAATGTCTACCAGAGAGTTGCTAGTACATCTTCAGTATATTTTGCATCTTCCAATCTTGGATGGTCTGGGATGCTGTTTAGATATTTGTCGAGCTTATTCTTAAACACTCTACGCTCACTCCTGTTATATTCCTCAGATGAGCTGGCAACGCATTGAATAGACGGCTGCATTATCGATGCTGGTGCGTAGTGGATTAATGTCCTGTGTGCTTTCCATTATTTTTCCTGGTATAGCTTTGGGCACTATTAATCTGCCTCTGCTTGCTCTTTCTGATATTTTTAGCTACATGATGGTTTCAGCTATTCCCTTCTATCTGTTTCCATGCCTGAATTATCATGTTAGCGTTCTCTTCTCCTTTCTAGACTATATAATTTTAAGGATTGTAGTCTTTCCCAGTAGTCAAGGTCCTTAACTTCTTCTATTCTATCTGTAAAGGACCTTTGTTACAACACTCTCTATTTGTGCAATATCCTTTTGATAGTGTGGGTACCATATCATATTGCAATATTCAAGTGGACTACGAACATATGTTTTATAAAGCATAATCATGTGTTCAGCTTTTCTTGTTTTGAAGTGCCGTAACAACATTCCCATTTTTGCTTTACATTTTGCCAATAGAATTGCTATTTGATCGTTTGCATAACATGTTCTTATTCATCATCACACCAAGGTCTTTAACTGCTTCCTTATTTGGTGGATTGTCTCATTATCAGGTCCCCTATGTGCATATAGCTTTCCTTCTCTGTCTCCATAGTTTATTGATTCAAATTTATCAGAGTTAAATTACCATCCTATTTACCTCTGCCCAATCATATACTTTGTTAAGGTCTCTTTGTAGCGCGTTCGTATCTTCATCAACAAGTAATTTCTCTACTTATTCTTGTGTCATCGGCGAAACTACTCACTACCGAGTCCTTAACATTACTGTCTATGTCTGCAATCATAATAACAAACAGTAATGCAGCTAACACCGTATCTTGTGGCACACCGGAAATTACCTTAGCTTCATCCGATTTCTCATCGTTTGCAATAACTATCTGTTTTCTGTTGTGTAAAAAATTCTTTTAACCATCTTTCTACTTTATCCACTATATATGTTTTCTAATTTTCTTCGCTAATATATTATGGTCTACCTTGTCAAAAGCTTTTGCAAAGTCTAGATAAACCACATCTGTTTCATTTCCCGCTTTTCATTCAGACGTTAATTCATAATTGTTGGGTCAGACTCCCAAATAACTTGATAGGTAGGAATTTAAAATAATGTAGATAGTTTGAAACCAATTAAGAACTGTCAAGCCCGATTGTATCCTAAAGTTGGTCATGTTCCTGTTTTTCAGAAGGTCCGCACGGTGCCACTGACGTTACGCAGTGAGGCTGAGAGTGCGCTGCAAGAGCTTGAAAAAAATAAGATTATAGAAAGAGTAGAATTCTCAGATTATGCCTCACCAATTGTTACTGTCAAGAAGCAGAATGGATCCCTTTGGATTTGTGGGGATTTTCGTAGATTAAGTTAAATTCTTCATGAATCTAAATTCCCATTACCTAATATGTCAGAATTAGTTTCCAGTGTGTCTGGATATATGTATTATACCAGACTTGATCTCAAGAAGGCTTATTTGCAAATGGAAGTTGCTCCAGAAGACCGTAAATATTTTGTAATTAACACACATTTGGGTCTATATAGATGTTTACGCTTACCATTTGGTATCCATTCTGCTCCTGCAATATTTCAGAGTTCATTTCCCAATTGTTAGCTTTTTTATGGTTTTGCTTATCCATATCTGGATGATATTGTTATAGGTGGAGACTCACCAGCTGACATGATAAACGAGCAACTAGCAGAGAGAAGAGCCCCATTAACTGTCCTTGTTTTCATTCTGTTTCTTTGTTTAGTTTTAAAGAGGTTAACTTTACTGAACACTCGTTCGCATTCAGCATTAGAGTGCGGCAAGCAAAGAGCAGTTAGAGCAAAATTGGCTACGTCTGAAAAACAAGACTCTTTTTTGGGACACTTCTCCCAGAACTTTTTCAGGTGACTCATTAACGAGATGTTTAAGTTCATGTTGCAATATGGGAAACATTCTCCTATTGATCATCCAGCTTTTGAAGTAAGTGAGTGGTCATCTGGGGGTACAATCAGAGGAAGCTCAGAGCAAGAGGGAATAAGGAGGGGATTCTCTCTGAATTCTGATGAGAGAGCATTTTTTGGACAGAGAGTTTAACTTTGACAGGACACCATCATTGAAATTATACCTCTTCTTTACTTGTGTGCATGCCACTACAAGGAAACTTCTACACCTCTGATAAAACTCCTGCTGTTGAGCTTTCTTTTCCTGTATGGAGGGGTTTTTTAATCCCTGCATAACTTTAACTCCTAGGTACATTTGGTCCTGTCCATAAATGAGAGAAGGAGGTCTCTGAATAACATGGACACTTTATCATGGAGAACTGTTATTTACTGCTTTATCTGACGGGAAAATTTGTTGAACTCAGTAAACTTTGGAAGACCCAGTCAAGGAACATGAAATATAACTTCATGAAAGGATCATGAAGGGAGTTGGGACAATCAACTATTGGTTGCTAATAGTTTCTCAGCGAACCACTTCTCCGAGAAAAATAGCTTCAGTGCCTCCCACTGTTCCAATAGCCCTTGAACCACGTTACAATTGGAGACAAGCGGCGGCAAGCCATGTACGGACTCCGAAATAATTCTTTCTTTTTTTATAGAAATTAGCCTGTTTCATGGAGGAGTTCACCGACCATTTATATTTGTAATTAATTACTTATCAACACCTTAGAATTATCGCACAAACC
>NC_061103.1:11917855-11985355 GCF_015104395.2 Macrobrachium nipponense | reverse complement strand
CAGTGAATATATATACATACTATATATATATATATATATATATATATATATATATATATATATATATATATATAGATTGTCGTATAGCTGAAGGAAGGAATGAAAGGAATCGACCCTTAAGCGCTTTCGTGTATTTTTCACACCTCCTCAGGGTCAAGTGGTACAAAAATTCATTATTTATCAGAAAGATACCTCTGTGGTAGCAATACATAAACATAAAAACTATCGTACTACTATTTAACAGCTAATTGTCTAAAAATGTTGTTTACAAGTATTTCATCCAGTTTGTACATCCTGGGGCTGCTGTTGACTATTTAATGTTAATGTCGTTTTTAAGAACTTTGTACTTAAGAACCTGTTTATCAGGAATTCCCCTCTACAGAGGAGTTGCTGCGTATGTGAGATCCTTTGTAATCAGTGTGATAAAATGTACGTGGGACAAAGTGGAAAGGATCTCGAAACAAGATTAAAACAACACAGATATAAATTCAGAACGGGGAATAATGCAAGTAGTTTGTTTCAACATATGAATGAGTGCAACCACGCCATGAACTGGAAAGAAGGCAAAGAGATCATGTTTTGTAAAAGACATCACAAAACGAAACAGTGTTGAGTCATGTACAATCAAGAAAAATCATGTAGATTTGATCAACAGCCGCCCCAGGATGTACAAACTGAATGAACTACTTGTAACCAACATTTTTAGACAGTTTTTAAATAGTAGTACGATAGTGTTTATGTGTATGTATTGCTACCACAGAGGTGTCTTTGTAATAAATAATGAATTTTTGTATCACTTGACTCTGAGGTGTGAAAAATACACTAAAGCGCTTAAGGGTCGCCTTCTTTCATTCTTTCCTTCAGCTCTACAACAACATGAAATATCACATGTTTTAGTGATAGATCGTCTATATTATATATATATATATATATATATATATATATATATATATATATATATATATATATATATATATATATACTTACACACACACACACACACACACACACACACACACACACACATATATATATATATATATATATATATATATATATATATATATATATATTGTATTGTATTTAAACCACAAACGAAGACATAAGATACTGGGTATAGGTCCTGACCGGTTATGACTTTATTTCTAACCCAATGACGAAGGACTGATACTCAGTGAGGGAAATTCAAAATCTTTATCTATGCTTTGGGGACGGTATGAACAAACATCCAAAATCCTTGGGGACTAAACCTCAACACCTGACAGGTGTCCTGAGGAGGAGCAACAAACCTCATTTGAACTTATGTCAGGCAATGTGTTCATAAATATAATTATCCTTTTTTCCATGCGTATCTACCACCTTCCGTAAAGTTTAAACATTTTACATATTTTAAATACTAGGGCCAAGTTTATGCATGCCTTGACTGCTGTTCATTTTTTTTTACAATAACTGTCATTTGTAAAACTTGACTGAATGATGTTTCCTCCCAATGGGTTATTAGAATAAGCTATCCTTCTTGGCCATCCCTCCCAGTTGATGGCAGGATTATTTTCACTAATATCTAGAAATTCCACTGCTCACTCCTCGTAGCTGACACATTTCTTATCCTGTCCACTTCTCTTTTCGTGTTTCTCCAGCTTGTCCAATATAAAAGTTATCACAAGACTTACATGGAATTTTATATATGGATCTTCAAGTACTGTTTGGAGAGTTCTCTACAAAGTACATGTTTCATTGTTTTATTGTTAATTGCTATATTTACAGCAGATTTCTTAAGAAGATTGGGGCAGCTTTCAGGTTATTTGTATTGTAAGTTTTATTTTGCCTCTTTTAATGCATTGCTCCAGTTCATTCAGAATATTTAAATTTCTTGCTTGTATTCCTAATCTTATGTATTCCATCATGAATGTATTCAGAACTACACATACAAACATTGCTCATACAAACATAGGTGTGAACACTCATTTCTTAACTTTATTGCTTTTGACAAAAGTAAGAATGCACATAGGCAGCAATATTAGTAGGTTTTCTATAAACCCTGTATTGAAACACATTACTAGTTCTGTGTATAAGATAATCCAAAAAGGGCAGGCAGTCATCTTTAATTGATGGTACTAATTCATTCAACTTGCCAAAAAGAGTGATTCACATTTTCGTAAACATACCCGACCCATACTACGTTGCGTGGAATGTTTTTGTTTACTATTTTTGTTATAAATAATTGCATATGCTGATTGCTGACCACTGAGATAAAAGGTTACCCATTGCCATATAAACATTTTGAGAGTAAAATTTCCCTTTGAATTCAAACATACTATTTTTGGAAAATGGTATAACCAGCTGTCTGCTTTATAATAAATCCGATAGAAATTCCAGCAGATCTTCGACAGGTACCTTTACGAATAATGATGCCCCATCAAAACTCACGAGCTTGGATTCACCGTGAATCTGTAGGTACACCATTTAGTTTATTTATCAAGTCACTATTATATTCGCGTGAGAGATGGTACCAACCAATAGGTTATGATTATCCACTACTGCAGGTACTTTGCTAGATTGTGATATGCCGAACCAAGTGAATGATATACAAAAGTCACGTCTCAGTGGGATTATTTTAACTTATATATATGTATATATAAACATACATACTTACATGCATACATAAAGACACTTGGTACCCATAGTTCTCTTGTAAGGCCACCATTCACCGGTGAAAGGTCGTGTGTCGAAATCTGGCGGCAGTTCCAACTCTTTCTTTCTTGGGGTAAAATTCTGCTGAGCTTCTCTTACTCTGGCGTTGAATCAAATGCTTAGTATTGACAAGGCTGTTGCGAGTGGCAACGAGGGAAGTTAAATAACCTAGGTTTGGTCAGTCAGTCAGCACTTGGATGGGTGACCTTGCCATGAAATGCCAAACACTGTCGGCGCTTAGCCTTGAAATATCTGTCGAGTATGACGAGTGTTTGACAGCCTCTCCTCATCAACGCCTGAAAATGGGAAGGGCAACGCCCCCTGGAGCATTCCCGTCTAAGAGTGGAAAAAGCGTAGGCTGTGGTGAAAGAAATGTAACATCGTCGAAATTCAGTGTTGGCCGTTCGAGAACAAGATTTATAAATATAGGAGTTGACATACGGGCTTTGGATTTTCTCTCTGCCTCTGGTTTCCCTGATTCTTGATATTGTCTTTCATTAAGCAGGTCTCTGAGTGCTTCGAAGGTTAAGCCCACCGCCTGTCTTCCTTTTCTTGTTTTCTTCGAGTCTGGGCTACAAATATTCATTTGGTTATTGATCCCATCGGCCTAGACTTTTATAAGAACAACAGAGGCTCTCTGAGCTTTCTCTCTCCACTCACTGAAAATAACTTCTTGAGGACAATTTGTCAAATCATCCTACAGTTTGAAGATCAAGATATTCAAGCCGAGAACTGAAGACCAATTTCCTTCTCTGATTTAAAAGTAATGTATCTTTAATTTCAAACTTTAAGGTCAGTCAGTCAGTCATGACTCAGTGCAAAGACAAGGATTTTAGACTCAGGGCCTGTATCATTATATCTCAAATGTTGTACTTTCATCTAAATTTAATGTAAACATTAGCCATTTTGTCGATTGGAAAATGAAACTAATTAAAACTGTTATTTAGATTACAAATCGTTGCGCATGTTTGGTTATAATGTGTCAGATTGAAGTTGCATTTTGTGATAATACTGTTTATGCTGTGGAAACTCTGGTGCCGTTATGCGAACTTCTGTTAAATGGAAGTTAAGATTTGTTTTGCATTCAGTGGATTAGACTAATGTCAGTCCTGGACTTGTTGTGTATTTGGCTGTGGCTTTTGTACATAATTAGCATATAACGTTTTTGGTAAAGAGACACAAAAGGGTTATTTTTCTATTTTCTGTTCTTCAGTCTCTACACACTGACTCATTTCACATGACGCAAAATACTCTTGGAAGGACGCCGGTGCCAGAAATGAATGGCTGACGTTGTCCTTATTTGGTGGCAGACGGGATTTGAATGAACGGCGACGTCGTGCAATGGGAAGGGGAGACACCAGAAATAGGCGAACTAAATGATCCTTGGTAGCGTAGAGAGAAATCAGGATTACTCTTAATTGGCTTTAATGAAACTGCTTACGAATGTCAACTTGATGCTCAACTCGCCGGGGTGAATCACGGAAGACTCGCTGCTGTTACTGTGTTTGTCCCTCCCACGGTCTAGAGATCTGGACCGTGGTCCCTCCGTACGAGCGGCCCTCCTGGGCGGCCAACTGCGCCCTCAGCCGTTATGCAGTGAAGAGGCGCCGAAGCCTTGAAGGGTTCGCGACAATGTCTGAAATGGCATCGTCTGACACATGGCTCAGGAACAGTGACTGCGGCTGACTCAGAAAATAGCGTCCAGGGTCACGAGTGTCATGAAGAGCGGTCCGCAGAGGATAACAAAGGCAAAGAAATTTGATTGGCGGGAGAAAAGCGGCAACGCAGATGACCATAAGTATGGAGAGAGAAATGATCTGAAAATAAATAAGTAAATTCTCAGCATTATTTAGACAGAAGCCTCCACATGAGATATAAACCATGAGAGAGAGAGAGGAGAGAGAGAGAGAGAGAGAGAGAGAGAATATGAAGCCCAGCAAATATATTCAAATCTCCCAGGCTCCTCCCTCTTTCAAACACGGCTGCCCAGGAAAGATAATTTGTTTATATCCGATGGCATATATAATTGATCGCCATACCCTTTGCACTCTCTCTCTCTCTCTCTCTCTCTCTCTGGCCGCACTGCGGTAGGTAACCATTATACAAGTAGCATTGTAAGTGTATTAGCTACATTCCCATTATTCTTTGCTACAGAGACTTTATCTTAATGCCTTCTTTGGTCAACATCCTTTGTATTTTGAGTGATTCCTGTATCCTCCCTGTATATATTCAATAATTGTACATAGCGCCTCAGTGGCGTGATCAGTGTGGTCTTGACCTGCCAGGTGGCCGCGAGTTCGATTCTCGGGCATTCCATTGAGGTGTTAGAGATGTGTATTTCTCGTGATAGTAGTTCACAATCGACGTGGTTCGGAAGTCACGTAGAGCCGTTGGTCCCGTTTCTGAATAACCACTGGTTCCATGCGACGTAAAAAACACCATACAAACAAACAAACAATAATTATTTATCTAAGGCTAATGCCAATGCTGGTTATGTTTGTATTTCTTCTTTTGAAACAGAGAAACCGCTTTCAGATGTTTTTGTTTTGTTCATTTTCCTTATGATAGAACCAAACTCTAACATTATCAGTTAAAGAAAGGCGAAAAAAAAATTATCTGGAGATTAAAAAGTCATTCTTATTAGCGGGGACAAGTGAAAAAGTACAAATTATTTACTCCCAAAGGTTAGGCTAACATTCGGTGTGGTCAAAGAAGCAGTTGCGAGTCAGGTGCATATGTTAAGGATAATTAACAATAGTGAAAATGGAATGTTGGTTGATGGGAGGAATCAGTAGAAATATGGGCAATAGTCAAAGACGGTCTGGTTAGTTACTGAGGAGGGCTTGGACCGAATGGAAAAACGAGAATCTTGCAAATTGTGTTTCGATGGGGGACCTGATTATTGGGAGGGGATGGTGTCCAAATAGATAGTGAAGACGAATGTGTTAGAGGAAGGGCTCGTTCAGAGTAGGTGGAAGAGTGAGTGAGAGGTCATGCAATCAGTTATATCAAATCTGTTCTTGGTTGAAGTGAAAGTCAAGATTTATCGACATTTTAGATGGGGTAAAGTATTCGTAATATATGTCATTCAGACAACGGAATTAGAGAAGAAAAACATCGCCCTAGTGTACAGGAAAGTTATAAATGAAGAAAGGGTTTTGGAATAATAACGATACCGACGTGGGAGAAGCTCATGAGTAATAATGAAAACTGAAGCATGAGACTCCTGGGTCAGTTCCGTAGAGAAATGGAGTGTAGGTACTACGGAGAGGGCTGTAGGAAGTCGTGAAACATCACGTAGTGTTGAACGAAGAAACACTTCAGCTTCTTCACTGATTGGTTGATGACAAAAAGGACGAACTGAAGTGAGAGAAATAAATGTACTCTTGAGAGGTCAGTGCTCAGAGAATGTTCATGAAAGGATCATACAAAAATGCAAGTAGAGAGTTGCTGCAAAAAATATATAGCCGCGTATAAGTGTAACAAACTAAAACATTTCAAAAGAATTGTTGAATGCATTGGACAGCAGAGAGATAGAACAGCACTATACAAGAAGCAAAGGGGTTCACCTAAAAAGAAAGATGCTCGCCAAAGTAACCACTGATGATTTATAGCGGCAATAAATCGGTTGAAGAATGGGAATGGTGTTACGAGTGAGCTATTGTAGAAAGATGGTGAGGGTATCATTGAATGCGGCTCAGATTTTGTAGTTAGTAGCGTCATTGACAGTTAGAAAAACTGAGCAACGGATGTTGGTGCCAAGATTGATGAGCAACGGATGTTAATGCCAAGATTGAAGAATGCAACTTGTTTCATCCTTAGAAGTATTTGGTATCAGATGATGATGTATGGGATAGGATAATTATGAATCATAGAATATCTAAAGTTAGGAACTTTTACCTATGAAAGGTTTAACTGCTGAATACTGAATGCATTTGTGAGCACATGAAGACGCTGTTGGAATGGATGGTTTCGCATGTGTTGAAAACATGTTCAGTAGAGAGAGAAGATAAAGGAAGTGCTCTCTGGACTTGTCCAAAGAGGTGCTGGAACGAAATGGCAAATGTCAGCTTGTGTACGGACATCGTTCTGTCGAGCCCCCAGTCCACATATTGAAGAACCAGATGTTAAGGAAGTCTTCTGCTGGAGGGCCATCCTTGATCAGGCACTTATCATATTTTGCTCCAGAAACACCCCCTGATAGGTTTAATAATAGCTCAATGAGGAGTACACACAAACGCACACACACACACACACACATATATATATATATATGTATATTATATATATTATATATATATATATATATATATATAGTATATATATATATATATATATATATATATATATATATATATATATATATATTAATATATATATTATATAATTATATATATATATATTGTGACGAAGTGCCAAGTTATCTGGTTACTACACTTACCATTCATCAATTGTTACCTCACAAAAGCCAGACACCTGAACCCTCATCACAGGTACTAAACGACAGAAAAATCAGACTAAGTTCATCAAAACAGGTGTGAGGTAATCTTGTAAGTAATTAAATTAATCAAAGGGCATCACTCCATCAACAACTTTAAAAGTCTAAGTATTTCCCTGATTTCAGAAGTTCTAAGTCACTTCAAGTAAATTGAAGGAAAGCAAATCAATCACCACTCTATGTTTCTACCTAACATAAATATAATCAAATGCAAATATACTGGTTAGAAATAAAATACTTTTAAAAATTTTAAATACAAAAATTTTATTATCAAATTCAAAATTCTAAGTAAAATTCACAATATCAGGGAAAATTACTGTTACTTGAAAACAAAGTAAAGTTTAATTAATTTCTGAATAAAATTAAGTAAAATTAAATCAAAATTAATTTATTACAAAATTCAAGAAAATTAATTCAGTTGAAATTCAAAAGTGTTAGGCAATAATTGAAAATTTTAAATTAATTCACAAGTGCTAAACAATAATAAAACTTGAAAAGAATTCTAAATAAATAAAAATTAATTCACAAGTGTTAAATGTAATTAAATGTGCAATGATTAAACAATGAAAATAACTAAGTCAATTAAATTGTGAATGCAAATGAAAATATAAAAATAAAAAGGCACACTTCAACAAGAAAATGAAAACAAGTGCATAAACAACAGAACAAACACAAAACACAAAAATATTCAATGTGTAAAAGTGTAAATATTTTTCACTCAAAACATTGTAACCAACAGTTTTTACCAAACCTTCTTAACCATCTGTTATTAGTTACTAGTTAACCAAACCACCATATCCATTAGATATTAGTTATTAATTAATCACTGTTCCTAACCGTTATTAGTTATTAGTTATTAGTTGCAACTAATAAAAATATAACACACTTTACCTTGGTATACCAACTTCTTTCTTTCTTGCTGCAGCTTGTATCACACTTTCACAAAAACCAGCGCCGTTACGAAACAATGTTGTTCAGATTCCAAACAATAAAAACACTAAATAATACTAAATAAACTCTAAGAAATATCAAATATGAATTATAAGTTACGATTGACCAATTTACGTACGTTAACCCCTAAACACCGAAGCGGTAAAAATCAAAACGTCTCCCGAATTCCGGAGCGGTTTTTTGAGTGAGCGCGGAAGCGGAAAAAAAAAATTTTTTAATTTTTTCAAAAAAATCACAGCGCGCTTAGTTTTAAGATTAAGAGTTCATTTTTGGCTTCTTTTTTTTTCATTGCCTAAAAAAGTTAGTATACAACATCAGAAATGAAAAATGATATCATTATCATATGTAAATAATGCGAATATGGTAGCGAAAAAAAAAATTCATACATAATTGTATTAAAATCACGCTGTGCAAAAAACGGTTTAAAAGCTAACGAGTTAATTTTTTTTTCCGATGTATTTTACACTAAATTGCAATCATTTTGATATATATACATTGTAAAACGATAAAAGCAACACAGAGAAAATATTATCACAAAATAATGCATGAATTTGTAACGCACAGACGTAAACAAATATTTTTTTCAAAAATTCACCATAAATCTAAATATTGTCTTAGAGACTTCCAATTTGTTTCAAAATGAAGACACATGATTGAAATATTACTATATCTGTAAAGAGTATTAGCTTACAAATGCAGTTTCGACCATATCTGACGAGTTAAAGTTGACCGAATGTCGAATTTTTATATATATATATATATATATATATATATATATATATATATATATATATATATATATATATATTTATATGCAATTATTTCGAAAATAAGAAAAGCTACAACCTTCAAATGTTTTTTGTTTTATTCTACATGAAAATTGCGCACATTTTCATATATAAAACTCTATGAAATGCCTAATATGAAACGGAGCAAATATTCCGAGAATGGGACGTACGCATTTCGGAGATATGTGGCGGAGAATCCGCGCGTGGAGGGAAGGAAAGTTTTTTTTTTTTTTTTAATTCACATAAATCTAAATATGTGCTAGAGACTTCGAATTTGTTTCAAAATTAAGATAAATGACTGAATATTACTAGACTGTAAGAGTTTTAGCTTACAATTGCGTTTTTCGACCATTTCGGTAGAGTCAAAGTGACCGAACATGGTTTTTTTTTTCTATTTATCGTGATTTATATGCAAATATTTCAAAATGAGAAAAGCTACAACCTTCAATTATTTTTTGTTGTATTCTACATGAAATTGCGCACATTTTCATATATAACACTTTATGTAACGGCTAATTTAAAATGGTGCAAACATTACCACAATCGCACGTATGATTTTTTTCGGAAGAGTTACTGCGCGGTCGGACGTAAAGAAAATGTTATTTTTTTCATAAATTCACCATAAATCGAAATATTGTGCTAGAGACTTCCAATTTGTTGCAAAATGAAGGTAAATACTTGAATATTACTAGAATATAAGCTTTGTAGCTTACAATTGCGTTTTTCGACCATTTCGGTAGAGTCAAAGTTGACCAAAGGTTGAAAATTTGTCACTTATTTTTTTTATATGAAAAATATTTCAAAACAAAATTGATAAAAGCTACAACCATGGGTTGTTTGTTTTTAGTTGTATGTGCATGAAATTGCGCACATTTCCATATATATAAAACTTTATGTAACGGCTAATTTTAAAATGGTGCAAACATTACCACAATCGCATGTATGTTTTTCGGAAGAGTTACCGCGCAGACATAAGGAAAAAGTTTTTTCATAAATTCACCATAAATCGAAATATTGTGCTAGAGACTTTCAATTAGTTGCAAAATTAAGGTAAATGATTGAATATTACTAAAATATAAGAGTTTTAGCTTACAATTGCTTTTTTTGACCATTTCGATAGAGTCAAAGTTGACCGAAGGTTGAAATTTTGGCACTTTGTAACTATTAGTTATCAGTTCTTACCAAACCTTTGTAACCATCAGTTATTAGTTATTAGTTAACCACTGTTCCCATTAGTTATTAGTTGCAACTAAAAAAAATATAACACACTTTACCTTTTTGGTATACCAATTTTTCTTTCTTTCTTTGCTCCAGGCTTGTTTCACAATGTCACAAAACCAGGCGCTGTTACAAAAATGTTTGTTCAGATTCCACAAAAAACACTAAATAAACTCCAAGAAAAATCAAATCTGAAATCAACAAGTTACGAGTGACCAATTTATGTTACGTTAATATCAGTTATGGCGAGGCAGAGAGAGAGAGAGAGAGAGAGAGAAAGATGTGAACGCCTCGCTGTTCTAAGATGCAATGAAAAACTTCTCCCTTATGGAAGCTGGACTGGAAATGACACAAAACGTTTTGGGCAATAATTCTTTCTAGAAGCTTCGAAATCTTACGCAACTTTACAAAGAAATGTGAAAACTGCACGTGGCACTCGGCAAAGACATACGGGTACGAGACCAGTCTTTTAAAAAAAGACACGTACTCGACTCGATCAATCGAAGCAGAAGTCCCTCATCATACGTGATGACAGAATCCCAAAACACAATGAAGACTCGAGGTCTCTAATCAAACGTGTTGACATAATAAGGAAAGAATCCTAGTTTCGAATGGACAAAGAAAATCTCTCTCTTTCTACATTCTACGTTATACATGTATGTATATTCTTTTACATTATGTAATGCAGAAATCTGAACACACATTCAAAACATCCTAACTCTAAACTATCTAGGAATCTGAAAAAATGATACCAAAATCTTAAACACAATATTTTATACAGTCAAAGAATGGGATATATGCATTTTGAAAGTAGCAATATATAATATATATATATATATATATAATATATATATATATATATATATATATATATATGTATATATATATATATATATATATATATATATATATATATATATATATATATATATATACATGTTTGACTGTATGTCTGTGTGTGAGAGATCTCGTACACACAAACAGAAATCTTTATATGTTGCAGATAAACAGCAAAAGAAGACGTTGTATGTTGTGATCAGTGCAATATTTCTGGAGTTCAAAATTCATGGTTGACTGAGGCGTCTCAGGGAAATTGCTGCGAAAGCTGAAAGATGAAAAATATTGTAGTAGGGAGTGCGATCCTTTACGGAGGGAAATAAATCTCTCTAATTGCTGTGTTTCTCTGCTGCGCCTTTTTTTCAGTCTGCGGTTCAACGGTTCCCTGAAAAGAGGAGTCGGATTTCCTCTCGGATTTTTCGTCGGATGAAGAAGAATCTTCATTTTTTGACGTCTTTTTCCCGATCAAATCTTATTTATCTTATTTCCTTCCAATTTATCGCTGACAGATCTCGCCGCATGTGATCACGAAACCAGAACATTATTTTCAGAAACAAGTGAGCTAATAGTCCTTGTTTGTCTTGAGACATGATTCTTTGAAATAAATTCGGTTTCATTTAGAAAGGGTTGGTTTTAACTCGGCGTGTTCTTGAAGGAAGGGAATATGTTGTCTTGGGAATGGGGGAGGAGATTAGGCTCACGTCGCGCGCACTGCACCAAGGCACTTCGAGACGAATGCGTAGCTTTCGATGCGAGCGAAGGGAAAAGGGTGAAACTGTCGTAATGAGTCACTCTTTGCGGAGTGGCGTAAGAAAGAGGTGGAGATGGAAATCACGACTACGTGGTCATAAAGGTTGCAAAGGTGAGAGGGCCAGACAGATGGCTCCCATCAAATGGGAAGAAGAATATCAGACGATCGGTTTCGGAGGTTGACCAACAAACTGCTGCTTCGTTGTTGTGATGTATCCACGAGACGGAGGACGCGTGACGGTGTGTTTGTGTGTACAGGGTAGAAGTTAGTGGTGCAGATTTTATGCTGGTGTCGACGCGATACTGACGAGTCTTCAGTGTGGTTACATGAACTAGTTTCAGATGCTGTACTTCATCTTGATTGAGCGGTGAACGTGATATTGGCTGTTGCGTTGTCTTCCTGCGGCGCTCCCCTTCGTAGTGGAACGGTTTATAATTGAAATTTGATTGCAGTGCCTTTCTCTGTACTTTTTTTTTTTTTGGATACGAAACTCAAACCCAAGATTTTCTCATTATCTTTCTTATTTGTTCCATTTTCTTTCACTGTGGGTGTATGTTCAGTCATTTGAAAAACCTCATTCTCCACCTACCAAGCTTTCGTGCACATCTTGTGCCTACACTTGTACAGCATCCTACAATTCCACGAACTTTCCCAGACTTTCTGCTCGCATCGTCTGCCTTGATGCAACCGGCCTTCGCCATCAATGATCTAAAACCTCAACAAGATAAAAGAAGAGGAGAGAAAATAGATTATTTGGCTTTAAAAAATAAAAAAGAAGACCCGAAGTACGCTCTGATATTTGCAAGCAAAAATAACAGTCAGCAATAATAATATAATCAATTAGCGGATCTCCCGAAAGGGGCGAAGTGATAAAAAAAAATACAATAACAAAATATTTTTTGTCCATGGATAACGTATGAATTCTAGTCGTCCTTCGATATGAAATTGAGTCCACATTTATTCTACCATAAAAAAATCTTTTGATGATTCCTTTTACGGCTTGCTGGAGGCTCAAAGTATGTAAGTAGTTGGTACCTTGAAATCACAGGAGATGACGATATTTTTTTTATCCTTTAAGGCCGATGCGTTGTTCCCTTTCACTGTATATTGACAGCTTTAAGCATGCAGTGCATGCCTGCGCAAGTTGAAAGAATGCGAATCGTTCAGAGGAACACCGAACATCCCTCTTTCTGAACATGACGGCATTCACTCTCAAAGAGACTCGGATGAATAATATGACAAAGATCCCTCCAGAAATGAAGAAGAGGTCAGTTGCAGCCCCGTGAACTACAAGAGAAACAGAGTGGGAAGGTAAAACATTAAAAGTCGATTTACGATTGAAAAGGAGAAAACTTTTTTAAACTGAAAACGTGCTCGACGGACTTTATATCAGCTCCTTTCTCAAAGCTTAGGATGCGTAGATTTTGTGAGCGTGAAATCCCTTCGGCTCCATGACAGTATAATAACCAGACGTGATCGAGGAGGGTTGAGTGATCCTCTGTTAATGAGACCTTCTTCTGTTCGGCTGGCAACCGGCAGCACACTTTTTCAGATCACACATTTTAGAATGTCAGTGTGAGGTAGAGTCGTCGTGTACCTCAATCGAGATATGGGAAGAGTAGATACGTCTGGAGTGATTGACTGGAAAGAGGCTTCGTTCACTCATTTCAATCAAATTTTGATCACACACTATCATAGACCAGCATTCCAGAAGTTATGCATGGTAACAAATATAGAATGCATACTCGTACGTAATAAAACAAATTGATATCATAAAAGGACTTCGCGTGACTTGCAGTTACGTAAAATGTCATTATAAAGCACCTTGTTTAGTTAAGGAGTCCAGGCCTTGTTCACTCAGAAAAGTCACTGAGGTTATTTTACTTCCTCCCCGAGCAGAGAATTGTCGTCACCATTCCGACATTCTTAGAGGAAACGTCTTCTCAGGTCGCTAAGACATAACACTCGACCAGCAAGTGTTTCTTAGTCAGCGGAACCCGACAATTGTCACAGGGTAAATGGGGTTGCCCAAACACCAGAAACCCGTGGGTCAAACGCGTGCCCAGTACTCATGCAACTTAGGATGATTCCCATTTCTCTGGCATGTTACTGTTCACCCAGTGGTCATTTCCAATATTTTCTGGCCACTACCAACCAGATCCTCTCATTTGATTTGCCAGGACTCAATTTGTATCTTGATTGCTGGGGAAAAAATCTTTAAATGACAGATGAATCCATCTTTCAATAGCAATGGAGATACTAATGTCTGTCCTTCTGTTGCCTGTCACACTTAAGTGGGCTGGTAAAAAGGAAAATTTGATGCCTCTAACACGAGGATAACTAAATTAACTCTATTCTGACATCTGTATGACGACTTGGTACTTGGTATTAAACCTATGCAGATATTGCAATAATCTCAGGGAGTGAGTGAAAATGATATAGTTTTGTTTATTTTTGTCATGTTACAGCTTTTTTAAAACTATCAGATTTTTGTAGTAACACGTCCTTAGTTTCCAGTTTGTACATTTCCTTCAAGCCCACGTCTCCACCAGACACCATACATTGTCAGGCTCTTAATTCTGTCCTCCTTTGTTCAGCTTCCACTAGGTCTTCACCTGGAATTTCCTAGCTTCTTGTTCGCTGGGGGAGATTAGGTCTATTACATTTCTAGATAAGTGTCGGATGCTCTTTTTGCCCCTCTATTTCCTCCAGAGAAGTCACTCTCTTAGGTATTTTTGATAAACCTAGAGAATGCAGGACCATCTTGTCAAACAATGAAAATTCTATTGCTTTGCCATACTGGTTCATGAAATCCGCTACTGTTCAGTTGAGCATGATCTCGAAGTCTTTGCCAAAGATCTCTTTCCTCCAATGAAATACATCGGTAGATCATCAAATATGATATATTCAAACATACCGGTATTCTTCTAGCTTTTTGCAGAGCTGCATCATCATTATCAAGAAAGGAAACTGTTATTAACATGCCAGCTATTGTTGTACCTTTGTCTTCCAGCCAATCATACTATTACTGATAATGTCTTATAGAGATGGGTTACGCCACGCGAATGCTCCTAAGACCGTCCATTAAATATCCTTAGAGAGAATCACAGTAGTCTGTCTCTCGCCATTTCCCCATTGGTTTTTTCTTATGTACTTGTAAAAGTTTACTGCATTTTTGGTCAAGAAAATGTGCGTTCATTTGTTGTTAACAGATAAATCTAATTCATAACTGCTGTCTTGCCATAGATAAATCGCTTGAAAATTCATAATATTCTGTTGAGAAACAAGTAAGAGTGTGATGACATAAAACCCAGCAGCTGTTTCACGCCTGTTTATTCTTAGAAATTGCAAAATCATTATTCGGGTAATGGATGCAACACGTTGGCTGTTAATTTAGAAAAAAAAAATGCCGTAAGCTAACATCTCTGGGACATGTCTGCTTTCCTTGGATCGGGTAATTTCAGCACAAACAGGTTTTGTTACAGAGAACCTAAAGGCCTGTCCACACGAGCGGGCCTGATCGGCGTGCTCCGGGGTTGACGGGCAAATTCTGGCGGGCTTATCCATGAATGTTGTCCACTCGGGTGAGGCGATGGAGAGGTGGGCGTGTCCGACGATGCCAGTAGTGTGTTCAGTGTGGTATGATAAACATGGTGCCTACCGCAAAGAAGAAGATATTGTGTAGCATGATAATTGCTTTGTGTGTGATGAAAAAGAAGAGAATGTGGTGCAAAGAATGTCTCAGTAAAAGAAATGTATATGGTTAACGTACGTCTGCCAGGGTCGAAGTTCTAGCCATCGGGCACCGCCATGGTGATTTTGCTACAAGACCCATCGGGCAATTTGACGGTTTGACCGTCAAGTTTGCCCGTTAGAGGGGAGGTCCGCCGATCAGGCCCGGTCGTGTGGACAGGCCTTTAAGACAAGCACTTCTCCCCATTCCACTGTTTCTCTAATCAGTCTAATGAGTCGTTGAAGTATTGACTGTGCCACTTCCATCTTTGAGGCTGCAGATGATGTGGGGAGATAATTCATAAATAAAACAGACGTGAAATCCTTTGGGACTGAATGTTAGTAGCTTGTGAAAAAATGGTAACACTTAATACAATGTCCTGTAGACAAGCCTCTTCTTGGAACTTCGTACTTGATCGCTGAGCTCCTTTTCCCTAATTGTACTTGAAATTTTTGAAAATTTAAACATGCTTCGTTAAAACAGCTCTCCAGAAAAAGATGCTAACATATTACTTAGGTGTTTGTTTGTTTGTTTGTATGGTGTTTTAACGTTGCATGGAACCAGTGGTTATTTAGCAACGGGACCAACGGCTTTACGTGACTTCCGAACCACGTCGAGAGTGAACTTCTATCACTATTACTTAGATGTGATTACCTCACATGTAGATTATTACATGCGTAACACATGTTAATGGAGCCACACACTGAACTGGAGAAAGACAATGGTTGCGCATAACGCATGATCCGAACATTAACCACCGACTTGACAAAAGCAGGAGGGTAAAAAAGCAATAGCTTTGTAGCAGGTCATCAGCACCCTGCCTTTTCCTTGTTTAACCTCAAGTAATATTCGCAATGTTTTCAGATTTGTGAAAAAGCATAAACATTCAGTTTATGATACGTAAAATGAAGACTATAAATTATTCATTTTGAGTACAGGTGGTGTATTGGGGACAGATATTTCTGCAATTTTCCAACTTAATTCCAACCAAAGTAAGTGACCTAGTGCTTGGCCTTTGACCTAAACCTCATATTCGATTCCATCCAAAGTCAGTGGGGTTTTTATATTTATATTGGACTGAAATATAAACCAACCTTCATTGTTTATCTTTCTTGGTTTTCAGCTGGAAATCTGTTCAGTGATGGTCACACCTGTGTATCCTATACCATGCCTTAAAAGGTTTACAAGCTACAGTGTTCCAAATTCCATCATGGCATAGGTCAGTGAACAGATATTCCCATAGACCTTGGATGATTAGAGGCCAGCTCTAGAAACGGGGTGTTAAGCATCATCCATTAAAGGAACTAACTATACTCGGTTTTTTTCCATCTGTCCAGCCGCCTGTGGTGTTTGTGTATGGTAATACTGCGTCCGGGGCTTAGATAGTCACATTCAGCTTACATTCAACAATAATAACAATATCCTATTTCGAATATTAACGTTTTAATTCGCATACAGTAAATTATTAAAACGCTTTTCATTTGCAAATGTACACCCAAATATCCTTTTATTTACCTAAAATTTACACACAGCGTAACTATTTAAAGCCCGGGAAGCAGTGTTACCATGTGAAAACACCACAGGCTGATGGACAGATGAAGAAAAAAAACAGAGTATAGTATTAACGTCTAATGAAATTTTGTTCTGAGTATAAAACCCAATTAGCTAACTGCATAATCTTCTCCGGTAGCCTTTGAGCTTGTGGACTCCAAGAAACACTAATGATAACTGGGAAATGATCAGCAGAGCACCTGTTGTCCATCACCTCGCAACTCAAATCTGTGACTGACAGAGAGGTCAGTGACAGATGATGCAAAGATCGGATCATGGAAATGAGTTGGTTCTCCTGCGTTTAATGTCCTTACGTTCGATGTTTCAACAGCGAAGCAGTGGTGAAATGTCATATATGGGGTATCTCAAGTAAAATAATCGTAACTTCCCCCATTTAGCTCTCAACTCTTGGTATTCCCATGAACTATGGAAGAAATGAATGAGGTTCCCTCTCAGATCTTGGCCAAGATATTCGATGGTAAGGGATTTTTGAGAGTTTGAGAAAGGTATTTTGCTCTGAATGGAGCTATAGTGGTAAGAAACAGAGGATAATAGTTCAGCTAATTCCTTAAGAAACCTAAGGTGTATTAATCTGTTGGTCTTGTAAGTCAAGAGACTAGTTCGTTTTATAGAAAATGGGGATTTCATTGGTAAAGAAGTTCAAGTGGTGGAAAAATACAGTTGTCTGAGACATTTGTTGGAGAAAAGTTTCCGAAGAAAATGTCAGATGAAAGCTGCGGCGAAAGTATGACTCTTTCACGGAACGCTAAATGCAGTATCCAGGATAATCAGACAAACATGAGGTTGGTTATCAGTCATATGTCTCAGCATACTGCATGAATCCATGCATGTTTTTTAACAGTAAAGATGTATAAAAAAAATACAAGTGTGATTACGTATAAATATTGTGTAGTGTCTATGAATACAAGTGCTTATGTATATGTACAGTATATGTAGGTAAATATATATACATATACAGATACACAGTAAGAAATATCTTTTAATGTCCAGTGTACTATACATCGGAAATAACTTTACCCAGGTTAATTTATTATGCTAGCATTTGTACCTTGAGGAGGGACTGGTGTTCTGTAACAGTAAATCAAAGACATGGGTATGTTATATTTCCATTTCTGTTCGATGATGGATGATATCTTGCAAGACCTTGGAAGAGAAAAGACATTAGATAATGGAGCAGAGTTGTGGGAACAGCAGCCTGTACAGATGGTACTACAGTATTAGTTGGGATAGCGAGGTGAAATTTGTAATTCAGTTTGAAAGTCTTCGAAAGGATGCAATTTAAAATACATATGAGCAGTTTTGTTGATGTGGGTGAGTGAAAATCAGGAAGACTGAGCTGTCATGATTCCTCATCATTTGAGAGAAAGTGAAATGGATGGATGGAGGTTGGATGAAAAAACGAGGTAACCCACAAGGATGATAGGTACCAGGTTGTTTGCGAAATATTTGGAAAATGTGCCACATCTTCTGTTTGGAGGCAAAGTGTTCATTTTGGAAGGGAATGAAAAAGAGAAGACTTTAAACATTTGTTTGTGCTGTAAATGTGGCATAGGAAAGATTGGGAGGGTGAAAAAAAGACACGAAGAAGTGGTAAAAGGGGCAAAACACTTGAAATAGGCGAGAAGATTGAATAGGATAGGATACTTTAGATAGAATGTGATGCGGTGAGAATGATCCAGTGTATAATTTGTATGTGTTGACAGCAGCGAGGTGAAGATGACCGAGATTTTGATGGGATGTATGGGAGAGGAGTGGGGGGGGAGGCGCCTCAAAATCTAGGAAACGAGAGAGTTCATGAGATATGCGTTACTGGCAGTGTGTGCTGAGCAGCTCAACGTTGCTGATGAGCCTTTTGCGCAGGCGTATGAAGCGAATGATGTTGTGTCAGTTTTCTTCACAAGTTTCATCCATGATGTAGCAGCTGGAGAATGAATGTGGTAGTGACCGTTGTCATATTTTTCTCTTAAGAAGAACTGAATATCACGAGCGACAGCGCCGCCGCCACCGAGGGCAAACAAATAAATCGTGAAGATGCATAGAGAGCAAAGACTCCTGTAGTTGGAACTCCCGATTAGGGCAAGACGATAATTAGCGACTTAATGAAATACAAAGTCGGTTGGATAACGGCAGAAGGAAATATATATTAGATTAAGTTACGTTTCATCATCTCATTATGGACATGCGGGAGGCCATTTCTCATGACAGTGCAGTGGCATATACTTGGAAAGTCCATGACATGCGCTCGGATAGCAACCTCCCCACACGGCTTGTGTGAAGGAATGGGCTTGCCATCGTCTAAGTCGTAAAACAGTCATGGCCATTCTTCTCCAAAAGAGCTTCGTCCATACGCTATCTTGTGTCAACCCCCCCCCCACCACCCCCCACCCCCACCCCAACACACACACACACACAACAACAACAACAACAACACCCTTACCAACCGCCCCTAAAAGGTCTTGTCAGCTCTGTGCTGGAGTGTAAGCCCCAGAAAAAGATTTCAATGTCGTTTCCTAACAATATAGAGTAATAGATGATTATTTTAAACCACGATTCACCAAAAATATGTACAATTTAATCTTCAACATCAGAAAATCAGGCAGTTACTAATGTTGTCCCGACTCTGTTCTTGATAACGATCCTCTCATGGGCCAATTTCCAGGGGAAGATGCCGCAAGGAATTCTGTCACCCGCATCAGTCTCTCGCTGAAGTTCCCTTTGTAAGGAAAGAAAACAGGAAAACATAGTCTATACAAGTTCTACCTGAAGATGTGATCATTTTTGCATGTTGTAAATTGCATCGAGAATTGCTTTTTTTATTTATTTTTTTTCTATTAGCGCAACTTGAGGAAAAATCTATACTACAAGTTCTACCTAAAGATGTGATCATTCTTGCATGTTGTAAATTGCATCGAGAATTGCATTTTTTTTTTTTTTTATATTACCGCAGCTTGAGTGAAATTATTTCTGACGGCCATAATTGACAAGAAATGTTCTGTTGGTGCAACACATTTCTTGCCAACCGTCACTAGAAATGAGCAGCGGTGAAGTGCCTTTACTTGGCGCTCTCGGTATTAATCCATTGGCGCCAAGCCTAGTACGTTCTCGCGTGCGCGAAGCCTTCGTTTTTCCAACCACTGAGCTCGGACCGCTGTGATGAGTTATTTTCACTCTGTTAAATGACCACCTTGAAATAGTCGTTTATAAAGCAAAGAATCACGCGGAAATTGCAAAGACGTGTATCAGTTGCCAAACGAGAACTTCCGTTATGCGTCAGTGCGGTCATTGTTTACCGGCCGTTTCGCCTTTCTTCCTCCGTCCTCAGTTGGAATGTGAAAAGAACACTACTTTTATATATATATATATATATATATATATATATATATATATATCTTATATATATATATATATATTATATATATATATTATAATACAGAATCTTTCCTACATTCCCTACGTTTCAGACTGTCATTATTCTTTTTTAACTTTATACAGTTAAAGCTTCAATCTTTCGTTTATATTTAGGATCTATGCTTCAATTCTGCCAGAGAGTAGGCTCAACAATCCCTCCTTACATTGCCACTTGTTAAGTTTCTTCCTAATTTTGCCTGGCCCTTCTGTGATTCCCCTTTCCCCTGTGGCTTCCACCATCTTTTGTATTGACTCCCAAATACACACTATACGAATCAGTCGCTCACGCTTACTGTATGTTCCATTTTTTCCTCACTGTCTTCAATCAACGCTGCCACCATCTGCAAACATCAACAATTTCAAGCTCCATTCGTGACCTATTTTTACATCCCACGACTTTGCATCTACATCTACTTAACCTTCCTTTGCTTCCTCGCATCACTCCATCCATGAAGACATCAAACAGCCATGAAGGTGTAACACCCTTGGCTCAGACCCCCTCCTACACAAACCACTTATTTAGAACAGTGGTTCTCGACCTGTGGGGTGTCGGCAATTTCCAGGAGGGCCGCGAGCAATAGGGACAAATTAAAAAGGACAGGGTTAGAAATGAACATATTAGGGGTACAGCAAAGGTCACTGAAGCATCAAAGAAAGTGCAAGAGGCAAGGTTAAGATGGTATGGCCACCAGATGAAAAGAGAGGAGCAACACATGGCAAGAGAAGTGATGGAGGTGGAGGTGGATGGAACACGAAAGGAGAGGAAGACCTAAGACCAGGTGGAGGAGAGATTGCATTAGAGATGATACGAGGAAGAATGGGAGTACGGGAGGAAATGACACAGGACAGAGGAGATAGATGGAAGGGACTCATTAAAAACGGCGACCCCGAATAGGGATAAAGCTGGGAAGAAGAAGAAGTTATTCGTTATTCTCTTAACAAAATTGAGGAACTACTATTAAGAAGTCTGAGAAAAAATGCAATCACCTTATAAATTTATTCTCCTATAGTCTACTACTCTAGTTGGACTCGTTCGGATCCTTATTACGTACGAATCCACGCTCGTTGCTCTCTAGACCAAATGCAGAAACAGGCTCAATGTTGAAAGGAACTGAAGGTGCACTCTCCGGAATTCAACCATTCATTCAAGATCTAGTAGCTAAGAAGCAGTATCTTACTCATTCATTCTCAAAGAATAAAGGGACTCCTTCTCTTTCTCTTTTTGTAATTTTACTTTAGTTCTGGGAGCGTGGAGGGAAGGACCACCTCTTAGAGGGTGCAGGATAATATAAAGGTTGAGAACAACTGACTTAGAATCACTCTCCCTCACAGCAAAAGAACTTTCAGTAGCTCTCAGCAATTTATCTTCTGTACAATACTTCCTCTGCAACTTCCATATCTCTCCCTGTCAATTCCATTATGGTATTTTTTAGGACCATGTATGGTACATGAAGCTTTTTCCCCTGTCTTTCAAACTTCAAACATGACTGTTTCATAAAAATCTAATCACTGCTATGCATTCGCAAACACACATACACATCTCTTCTTTTCTAAACCCATAATGTTCTTTTCCCTTCTGCATTTGCCAATCCTGTCATCCGTCAACAGTTGCCTCTCATCACTAGGATATTTCATACGCAAATTATGTATATGATATATATATATATGTGCGTGTGTGTGTGTGTGAATGCGTGTCTATTTGTCTGTTTGTGTTTTCATCATTAAGACTTTGTTGAGAAATTCAAAACGTATATAAATTTGTGCAACACTGAAAGGAATTTACACCATCAGTCTGCCCCTCTCCTTTGTTTAATTTCTTTAATGATTATGTAACTAATGTGGGGTTTTTCGTTTATTAAAGTAGATTCATAGAGCAAGACACAAGTCTAGCAAACATATTAATTTACTCGAGTCAAGAAACCCCAGAAGGTAGAAGTTGTGAAAAGAATGTGGCCAAGTTTATCTTACCATGAATACAGTCATTTGGTTTTTTTCATATATCGTGAGAGGCAGTGTATGGCATACAAGATTTTCCATCGAGATCAAATACAGCAAAAATGTGCGAACTATAACTCTACAAGGCAGAGAGCTCTTGACAGCTACTGGAATTTTGTCTACTCAAACCATCAGAAAACTGCAAAATGATAATTGCCATGAGGGTGTGAAGTCTGATTAGTTCTCTGTAATTTTTTCTAATTTCTGATTATCCCTTGTATTTAGATCTTCCAAGACTATACGATTCGCCACGAAATACTCCGCATATAGGTAATTATATATTTTTCGTTCTCTAATTTATGGTATAAAACAACAAAATATTCTTTAGGAGTTGTGATTTAGTTGTGACCACATTAAGGCCTGATTTTCATAGTTATGTAGTTGAAACGTTGAACTTATTGAACTTAGGAAGTTCAAAGCAGGTGAAAATGCATCTCTGCTGAGCAGACTCACGCGAGTCTCGTTCCAGTCTAAATAGTTTTGTCTTATTTTCATTGTTACTCATGTGTAGTTTTTACTTACTTTTTTATTCCTTCTTTCCGTATAAAAATTATTTCAGTATTGGCGACCTTGGTCTTCTAATATTTGCTTTTCCAACTACTGTCGCAGCTCGTCTAATAATAATAATTATAGTAATAATAATTATAACAACAACTGTGGCGTGAAGCAGGGATGTGTTCTTCCACCAAGCTTCTTTATCAGATATATTTCCTGCGCGAAACATTACATATCTGAAGCGAATTACATTTTAGAATGGATGACGTGTTCAGTATTGGAGGTTTCAGACGAAGATTAGGGTCACCGATTCTTCGATGAAAATTAAAATTTTGCTGATGTTGCCATTGTTCCAGCACACGCTGCTACACCACTCCAATTGCTGGAACAATGATCGGGACAATCAAAGTTCTGCCGCGAGAGTGGACCGAAAACAGGAAATTTTTGACTCTGATCGTGAGATGAATAAAGGTGTTGGTATTTCTTTACTGTCACAGCTCCACTCTCTCCTCGAACCTTACTTAGTTTGTCAAAGAAAAAACTACCTGAATTGACAAGGAAGCAAAAGTATTCAGTTCAAGGGAATATTGGCACCTTTCAAAAAATGGAGGAAGTCAAATTCGAAAGAAAATATTGGATGAGGAAATACGAAGAGCAATAAAGAAAATCACTTCTTGCACAACTCTGCGAAGTACAAAGCAGATAACAGAGACAGAAGGTCAGAGATGGAAGGTGGAAGAAGATGCTTCTTAATGGACGGAAGTAATCAGCACAAGACCATTTGTGATCGATGGACGTATATATATTTGTGTGTACATGTATCCAGTGGAGGCCGAAATTGTTGAGCTAAAAGGAATTTCAGCTTTTCTTTTCCTCTGTGGACTACAACCTCATATATCTATCTTCGCGTAAAGGAAGACTAAAAACTGTTATACATATATATATATATATATATATATATATATATATATATATATATATATATAAAGAGAGAGAGAGAGAAGTAACCCATGTGATAAGATCAGGTGGGAATATCCCTGTTGTTTATTATGTAACGCACTTAAAATTCGGCATTATAAGTAAATGGCAATCTATATGGAACTAGCAGCTGTACCCATCATTCGGACGTGTTACTGAGCACTCATTCACTTCTAAATGTCTGGAGGTACTACATCTTTTCCCAACCAATGCTAATTCGTCACTGACCGCCGGCTCAGTCAAGCACCGACGGCAGGTGCATACATGTTGCAACTGGTTGGTCGGAAAGATTTTCATCGCGATCCCCCACGGCCCTTGATCAAACTCAGCTTATAATTGATGTTAAATGCTTTTGTAGTCATTTATGTTAACTCATGGTACCAAATTTGAATGCCGTAGGCCCATCTTTGACCTTTTTCGGCCCTAATTCCCAAAGGGGGCTGCACCCCGCTGCTATTAAGGTCGGGGTAGGTAGCCTACAGCTTCCTTCACCACTTGGTCAGTATGTCGAAAGGGCACAGCACTTCTGCCCCTTAGTATTGCAGGAAACCCTTCGCCCATTCCCGGGCCATGAGGTGTTGGCACCCTTACCACTGAGGGCGCCTTATGGTCCCCATATTAAGGGGAAACTGTTTGTAGCTATAGAAACACTTCTACGTAGATGTCAGCTCCGAAAGCTGTATAAAATGTGGCGGTATGAAAAAGAGGGGCTATGACCCCCTCTGAAACGGACATCGAATTTCCGATTTTGACTAAATAAAGCCTTCCTCTCGTAGTAGCCATCTTGCTTGGTAGACGTACCCGTGTGAAGTCAAGATTAATCAACAGATATCACAAGTTAAACATACGACTAGAATTTGAGAAATATCTAGAAGTGTTCGTGAACTATCCCGGTGATAAGATTAGTGTGAAAAAAAATAAGTAGGATAAAGCGTCTTCTAAGTTAGTTTACAAGTGTAATACTATTAAAACAGAACAAGATGGCAGTAAGTTCCAACTGCGGGAAGAGGTGGGCGTAATGGCGTGTTTAGCAGATTCGCAATACGATGAGGTAGCAGGAAGGGAAACTGGCATTTTCTACATATGAAATCAGCAAACAGTCCTAACAAAAAAGATAACAAAAAGCATTCCATTAGATATATTAGAAGGATATAATCCTTCAAACTGGAAACAAATCTAATAAAAGAAAACATCTTGAAAATAATTGAAGAAGTTCCAAATAAAATCCAAGTGGTCAGAGATCATAAAGAAAATATAGAAAACCAACATATTCCGACAAAGAAAATGAATAAGGTGAATCTTGTGAATATCCTAATTGATGCATTAGGAAAAAGAATGCCAAAAGCATGCAAACTGTGTAAGGTTTTGGTATAAGCATAGTCAATCCACAAAACCTAATCAGAAAAATGTGCTGCATGCAACATTCCGACCCATCCACAGTGTGCTGAGGTAATACAAGATTTGAGAAAAAGATACAAGAATTTTTGTTCAACATGTATCATGGATAGACAATGTTATTAAATCAAGATTGAATGTACAAATAGTTGAGGATGAAGAAGAAGAGAAGAGGAAGAAGAAGAAGAAAAAGAAGAAGAGGAAAACGGAAGAGAAGTAAACAAAAACAAAATGAAATGACAGAAAAAAATAAGGAAAAACAAAGAACAAGATAAAAGTATGGATGCAGAGATACTCATTGATACTACATATGAGGCAATAAAGCAGCCATACCTACGAAGAAATAAATAACGATATGACAACAGAAAAGCAAATCCGAAGAGGCTCTACCCAGATCATACAATGACGGGAAAGAGGAAAAAATAGACAAGAAAGACAAAATCTGCAAACCTTTTGAAAAGAGGGAATTGCAGATTTGGAGAAAGATGTTACTACAAACATCCTAAGATATGTCAAAACTATGAAATATATTGGTAAATGTGCATACTTAGATGGATGATTTGGGGATGTGATTGCAGAGATCTGCATCCAAAAAATATGTAAAAACTAAAAGAAGGAAAAGGATGTAAGTTCGACAAAAAATGCAAATATATGCACCCGTAGCATGAATATAATCAAATAAATAACCAACCCAAGTAATAAAATCCAAAATAAGAAAGAAACAAATAAAGAGAGAAATCAAGAATATCAGGTAAAAGAGAAAAGCAAAACCACCAATGAGATATGCAGAGGTGTCAGCAAAAAATTTCAAAGCATCAGCTCCAAAATTCTACTCAAGAGATAACTAATTGTATTTATTATGCAAGAGGATATTGCAGAAACGGAGAAAATTGCAGATTCAGACACAAAATGAATAATTATGATGAAGGAAGATCAAATATTATGGAAAAGTTGGATTTTTTTAATGTCAGAATTTCTGGAAATGAAAAAAGAAACAACATACCAGAACAGGAAAGAGACATGGAAAATCCTTATTACTACCAGTATTAAATGAAGGAGAAAACACGCAAACCATCATAGTGATGAATGCGCAGGGTTAGTACGAGTAACTCAAAAAGAAAAATAGAGTACTTAGAAGAACTAACCCAAAATGAAAAGAAAATAGTATAATGAATATAAAGTGAAACCTGGTATTCCCAAGAGACTGGGAATGATGATCAAATAAAAGGGTTCCAAACTTATAGATCAGATAGAAAAAATAGGAATCAAGGGGGAACCGCAATATATGGGAAAGACAAAAAACAAGGAAAAATATATGAGAAAATATAGTAACTCGAATGTGAACTAATAGCGGTAGAATTTGAATCTGAAAAATTGATGAACATAGTAATATATAGACCTCCTAATAATAAAGAGTTTGACTTAATAATTGAAAAATTGGATGATATATGTAGAAATCACAAGGACTGGACTATTCTCCTATCTGGTGACTTCACTTTCCTTTCGTAGAATGGAAAGAACGAATAGAGATTGTGGTTGTACTTATACATATAAAAAAGAGAGTAATAGTAGTGCAGAAGATAAAAGGCAATTTGAAAAGCTATTAGATATGCTACTAGAATACAACATTCAACAAATAAATCACCTGCCAAACAAGAAAGGAAAATACTTTAGACTAGTATTTGTGAACGAGATGAATTATGTTAAAGAAATAATAGTTTATTAATGCGAGTATTTCAGACCATAATGTCATAGAATTAACAGTTCATTCCAAAGCAAGTGAAAATAGAGATAAGCAAGAAATGAAAAAAGTGGGAAGGATATGGAAAATACAACTTCTACAGTAAAATATAAAATGGTCAGAAATTAATGAAGAATTAAACAAAGATTGGGATAACATTTTCGTAAGTGATGACATAAGGGTAAATACGGAGATATTATATAAAATATTGGAGAAAATAGTGGAAAAATATACCGAAGAAGAAAAGTAAAACATCATTCATGCATACCAAGAGACAGAAGGATCTTCTTCCAGAAAATCAGAAAGTGGAAAAAAGGTCATGCAAAAGAAAAAAATGCATGGAAAGTTATAGAACTAAAAAGTAAGATAGAAAATGCAGAACAAAAGATTATACAATCAAAAAAAAAATGAAAAAACGGGACTTGGAAGAAAAAAACCCTATTAAATATCAAGCAAAACCCCAAACTATTATACTCATATGCGAAGAAGATGAATAAAAGAAGAATAGAAATAGGCCCTCTAGAGATTGAAGGGAGATTAACGAATGAAAAAAAGGAAATTTGCAACATACTGGCAGAACGATATAAGAGAGAATTCACCCCTAGAATAGATAATGAAGATAATGATATAGAAGTAAGGGATGAAAATAGTGAATATTTAGCTGACATAGATATTAATGAAGCTGATATTGTGCAGGCTATTAATGAAATTAAAAATGGAGCTGCTGCAGGCCTGATGGAATTCCTGCTATTTTGTTAAAGAAAGTAGTTCATTCTATCGCAAAGCCACTTGCAATATTATTAAGACAAAGTGTAGATACAGGCAAGATTTATGATGAGCACAAATTAGCATATATTACCCCTACTTTCAAAAGTGGATCAAGACTAGAGGCAAGTAATTATAGGCCTGTGAGTCTAACATCACATATTATGAAAGTGTATGAAAGGGTAATGAAGAAAAATATTAGAACATTTAATAAAAAATTAATTTGTTTAATAAAGGACAACATGGTTTCGTACCCGGAAAAAGTACACAAACCCAACTGTTAGTCCACCGTGAGAAATATTCAAAAATATGAAAGCGGAAATGAAACAAATGTGGTTTATTTAGACTTTGCAAAAGCTTTTGATAAAGTAGACCATAATATTATTAGCGAAGAAAATTAGAAAACACAATATCGTGGATAAAGTAGGAAGATGGTTAAAAGAATTTTTACACAACAGAAAACAGATAGTTATTGCAAACGACGAGAAATCGGATGAAGCCAAGGTAATATCCGGTGTGCCGCAAGGTACGGTGTTAGCTGCAATACTGTTTGTTATTATGATTGAAGACATAGACAATAATGTTAAGGATTCGGTAGTGAGTAGTTTCGCAGATGACACAAGAATAAGTAGAGAAATTACTTGTGATGAAGATAGGAACGCTCTACAAAGAGACCTTAACAAAGTATATGATTGGGCAGAGGTAAATAGGATGGTTATTTAACTCTGATAAATTTGAATCAATAAATTATGGAGACAGAGAAAGAAAGCTATATGCATATAAGGGACCTAATAATGAGACCATCACAAATAAGGAAGCAGTTAAAGACCTTGGTGTGATGATGAATAGGAACATGTTATGCAATGAACAAATAGCAACTCTGTTGGCAAAATGTAAAGCAAAAATGGGAATGTTGTTACGGCACTTCAAAACAAGAAAAGCTGAACACATGATTATGCTTTATAAACATATGTTCGTAGTCCACTTGAATATTGCAATATGATATGGTACCCACACTATCAAAAGGATATTGCACAAATAGAGAGTGTACAAAGGTCCTTTACAGCTAGAATAGAAGAAGTTAAGGACCTAGACTACTGGGAAAGACTACAATTCTTAAAATTATATAGTCTAGAAAGGAGAAGAGAACGCTACATGAATAATTTCAGGCCTGGAAACAGATAGAATGAATAGCAGAAAATATCATGGAACTAAAAAATATCAGAAAGAGCAAGCAGAGGTAGATTAATAGTGCCCAAAACTATACCAGGAAAAATAAGGAAAGCACACAGGACATTAATCCACTACGCACCAGCATCGATAATGCAGCGTCTATTCAATGCGTTGCCAGCTCATCTGAGGAATATATCAGGAGTGAGCGTAGATGTGTTAAGAATAAGCTCGACAAATATCTAAAACTGCATCCCAGACCATCCAAGATTGGAAGATGCAAAATATACCGGAAGATGTACTAGCAACTCTCTGGTAGACATTAGAGGTGCCTCACACTGAGGGACCTGGGGCAACCCGAACAAGATGTAAGGTCTGTAAGGTAAGGTAAGGTCTGGGGGAGGGGAGAGTCTATCGTAAAAATTTAAAAAATTTGGCAGCCCTAACTTTCATAGTCTGAGCATGCATAGTTAACGAAAAAAAAAAAAACAGACAGACTGCAGATAGACAGAAATGACTTTATATATATATAGAAGATATGACAGATAATATATATATATATATATATATATATATATATATATATATATATATATATATATATATATATACTATCTCGTTGTGATTATGGGACAGATAGTATATATATATATATATATATATATATATATATATATATATATATATATATATATATATATATATATATATATATATATAAGTCATATCACATTTCCGTGATTCATATACATATATCGAGCCTACAATGTCCTTGAATATTCTAATTCGCTCTACTCGGAATTAATATATTTTCATGTATATTGCTTAACCGAAGGGGGAACTTTTTTCTCGATAATAGATTTGCCTGGACCAGGGCGCGAAACTATGGATCCTTTCAAACCCAGGAACGTCAGTGAAGCTTTTCCTACTACACCCACCGCGAGAGGTTAAAAGTTTAAAACGGGACATTGTAGCTCGATATATGTATATGAATTAACGGAAAACGTTGAATATGACTTATAGAATGGCTACGTGTTCTGTCAAAAGCATACAAACCACTACCGGGAGTCGAGGTGGGTTTGATGGTTGTCTCCAAACCAAACTAATTACCTGCAGCGCGTAAAGGTATATGATGAGAGGCGGATCATGAACTTTTACCTCTCGCGGTGGGTTTATGTAGTTTAAGGAAAAAGCTTCACTGACGTTCCTGGGGTTTGAAAGGATCATAGGTTCGCGCCCGGTCCAGCAAATTATTATCGAGGGAAAAAATTCCCCTTCGGTTAAGCATATATGAAAATTATTAATTCCGAGGTTTAGGAGCGAATTTTAGATATTAAAGGACATTGTAGCTGATATTATGTATATGAACACGGAAATGGTGATATGACTTACGCTCTATGCTGTCCAAAAGCACCTAAACAAACTTACCTAGTCGAGGTGGGTTGATGTTGTCTCCCAAAACCAAAATAATTACCTGCGCCGCGAAAAGGTATATGAGGGTGAGAGGCGACATGAACTTTTAACCTCTCGCGGTGTGTAGTAGGAAAAGCTTCACTGACGTTCCTTGGGTTTGAAAGGATCCATAGTTCGCGCCCTGGTCCAGCAAATCTATTATCGAGAAAAAATTCCCCTTCGGTTAAGCATATATGAAAAAATATATTAATTCCGAGGTAGAGCGAATTAGATATTAAAGGACATTGTAGCTCGATATATGTATATGAATCACGGAAATGCTATTGATATGACTTGATAGATTGGCTACGTGCTGTCAAAAGCACTACAAACACTACCGGAGTCGAGGTGGTTGATGTGTCTCCAAACCAACTAACTTACCTAGCGAGGCGAAAGGTATATGAGGGTGAGAGGCGACATGAACTTTTTAACCTCTCGTCGTGGTGTAGTAGGAAAAGCTTCACTGACGTTCCTGGGTTTGAAAGGATCCATAGGTTCGCGCCCTGGTCCAGGCAAATCTATTATCGAGAAAAAATTCCCCTTCGGTTAAGCATATATGAAAATATATAATTACCGAGGTAGAGCGAATTAGCATATTAAAGGACATTGTAGCTCGATGGTATGTATATGACATCACGGAAATGTGATGACTTTACCCTAGATTGGCTACGTCGCTGTCTTCAAAAGCACTACAAACACTACCCGGAGTCGAAAGGTGGGTTGACTGTTGGCTCCAAAACAAACTAAATTACTGCGCGCGAAAGGTATATGAGGTGAGAGGCGACATGACTTTAAAACCTCTCGCCGGTGGTATAGTAGGAAAAAAGCTTCACTGAACGTTCCTGGGTTTGAAAGGATCCATAGGTTCGCGCCCTCCAGGCAAATCTATTATTCGAGAAAAAATTCCCTTCGGTTAAGCATATATGAAAATATTAATTCGAGGTAGAAGCGAATTAGATATTTAAAAAGGGACAATTGTAGCTCGATATATGTTATGAATAACGGAAATGCCCGATATGGACTTCAGATTGGCACGTTGCTGTCAAAAGCACTACAAACAATACCGGAGTCGATGTTGGGATGTTGTCTCCAAACCAACCTATTACCTGCGCGCGAAAGGTATAATGCGGGTGAGAGGCGACATGAAACTTTTAACCCTCTCGCGGTTGGTGTAGTAGGAAAAGTTCACTGACGTTTGGGTTTGAAAAGGATCCATAGGTCGCGCCCTGGCCAGGCAAATCTATTATAAGAAAAAATTCCCCTTGGTTTAAGCATATATGAAAATATATTAATTCCGAGGTTAAGAGGCGAATTAGATATTAAAGGAATTGTAACTTCGATATTATTGTAATGAATCACGGAAATGTGATATGACTTATGATTGGCTACGTGCTGTCAAAAGCACTAAAACAAACACCCTACCTGAGTCGAGGTGGGCTTGATGCTTGTCTCCAAACCAACTAATTACCTGCGTTCGCGAAAAGGTATGAGGTGAGTAGCGAAGGGATGAAACTTTTAAAACCTCTCGCGGTGGTGGGTTGGGTTAGTAGGAAAAGCGTTCACTGAACGTTCTGGGTTTTGAAAGGATCCATAGGTTCCGCAAGCGCTGGGTCCAGGCAAATCTATTATCGAGAAAAAAATTCCCCTTCGGTTCAAGCATATATGAAAATATATTTATTCCGAGGTAGAGCGAATTAGATATTAAAGGACATTGTAGCTCGATATATGTATAGAATACGGAAATGTGATATGACTTATAGATTGGGCTACGTGCTTGTCAAAAGCACTACAAACACTACGGAGTCGAGGTGGGTTTATGTGTCTCCAAAACCACTAATTACTGCGCGCGAAAGGTATATGAGGGTGAGAGGCGACATGAACTTAATAACTCTCGCGGTGGGTGTAGTAGGAAAAAAGCTTCACTGACGTTCCTTGGTTTGAAAGGATCCATAGTTCACGCCCTGGTCCAGGCAAATCTATTATCGAGAAAAAAAATTCCCCTTCGGTTTAAAGCATATATGAAAATTATATTAATTCCGAGGTAGAGCGAATTAAAGATATTAAAGGACATTGTAGCTCGATATATGTATATGGAACTCACGGAAATGTGATATGACTTACAGATTGGCTACGTGCTGTCAAAAGCACTACAAAACACTACCGGAAGTCGAGGTGGGTTGATGTTGTCTCCAAACCAATAATTAACCTGCGCGCGAAAGGTATATGAGGGTGAGAGGCGACATGAACTTTTAAACCTCTCGCGGTGGTGTAGTAGGAAAGCTTCATCTGACGTTCCTGGGTTTTGAAAGGATCCGTAGGTTCGCGCCCCTGGTCCAGGCAAATCTATTATCGAGAAAAAATTCCCCTTTCGTTAAGCTATATGAAAAATATATTAACCCTTTCCGAGGTAAGCGTTAGATATTAAAGGACATTGTATCTCGATTATATGTAGATGAATCACGGAAATGTGATATGACTTATAGTTGGCTACGCTATCAAAAGCACTACCCAAATAACCGAGGGCGAGGTGGGTTGTTGTTGTCTCCAAACAACTAATACCTGCCGCGCGAAAGGTAGAGGGTGAGAGGCGCATGAACTTTTAAAACCTCTCGCGGGTGGTGTAGTAGGAAAAGCTTTCACTGACCGTTTCCGTTCTCTTTGAAAAGGATCCATAGGTTCGCGCCCTGGGTCCAGGCAAATCTATTATCGAGAAAAAATTCCCCTTCGGTTTAGCATAAGGGAAAATAATATTAATTCCGAGGTAGAGCGAATTAGATATTAAAGGACATTGTATCTCGATAATCTGATAATGATCCGGAAATGTGATATGAACTTTACGATTGGCTACGTGCTGTCAAAAGCACTACAAAACACTACCGGAAGGAGTCGAGGTGGGTTGTGTTGTCTCCAAACCAACTAATTACCTGCGCGCGAAAGGGTATATGAGGGTGAGAGGCGACATGACTTTTAACCTCTCGCAGTGGTGTAGTAGGAAAAGCTTCACTGACGTTCCTGGGTTTGAAAGGATCCATAGGTTCGCGCCCTGGTCCAGGCAAATCTATTATCGAGAAAAAATTCCCCTTCGTTAAGCATATATGAAAATATATTAATTTCCGAGGTAGAGCGACTAGATATTTAAAGGACATGTAGCTCGTATATGTATATGATCACGGAAAATGTGATATGACTTATAGATTGGCTAACGTGCTGTCAAAAGAAAAGCACTACAAAACACTACCGGAGTCGAGGTGGGTTGATGTTGTCTCCAAACCAACTAATTACCTGCGCGCGAAAGGTATATGAGGTGAGAGGGCGACATGAACTTTTAACCTCTCGCGGTGGTGTAGTAGGAAAAGCTTTCACTGACGTTCCTGGGTTTTGAAAGGATCCATAGGTTCGCGCCCTGGTCCGGCAAATCTTATTATCGAGAAAAATTCCCCCTTCGGTTAAGCATATATGAAATATTTAATTCCGAGGTAGAGCGAATTAGATATTAAAAAGGACATTGTAGCTCGATATATGTATATGAATACGGAAAGGTGATATGACTTATAGATTGGCTACGTGCTGTCAAAAAGCAACCTACAAACACTACCGGAGTCGAGGTGGGTTGATGTTCTCCAAACCAACTAATTACCTGCGCGCGAAAGGTATATGAGGGTGAGAGGCGACATGAACTTTTAACCTCTCGCGGTGGTGTAGTAGGAAAAAGCTTCACTGACTGTTCCTGGGTTTGAAAGGATCCTAAGGTTCGCGCCCTGGTCCAGGCAATCTATTCTCGAGAAAAAAAAATTCCCCTTCGGTTAAGCATATATGAAAATTATATTAATTCCGAGGTAGAGCGAATTAGATATTAAAGGACATTGTTAGCTCGATATATGTATATGAATCACGGAAATTGTGATATGACTTATAGATTGGCTACGTGCTGTCAAAAGCAGGTACAAACAACTACCGGAGTGCGAGGTGTGGGTTGATGCTGTCTCCAAACCAACTATTACCTGCGCGCGAAAGGTATATGAGGGAAGGAGAGCGACATGAAAACTTTTTACCTCTCGCGGTGGTGTAAGTAGAAAAGCTTCACTGACGTTCCTGGTTTGAAAGGATCCATAGGTTCACGCCCTGGTCCAGGCAAATCTATTATCGAGAAAAAATTCCCCTTCGGTTAAGCATATATGAAAATATATTAATTCCGAGGTAGAGCGAATTAGATATTAAAGGACATTGTAGCTCGATATATGTATATGAAATCACGGAAATGTGATATGACTATAGATTGACTACGTGCTGTCAAAAGCAAACTAAAACAAAACTACCGAGTCGAGGTGGGTGATGCTGTCACAAACTACTACGGAGTCGAGGTGGGTTGATGTTGTCTCCAAACCAACTAATTACCTGCGCGCGGAAAGGTATATGAGGGTGAGCGACATGAACTTTTAATTTTCAACCTCTCAACTCCGCCGGGTGGTGTTAACCATGAAAACCTTTTATTAAACCTTCTCGCGGTGGGTCAGGCGAAAAACATGGAACTTTTAACCTTCCGCGGGTGGGTGTTAAGTAGGAAAAGCTTCACTGACGTTCCTGGGTTTGAAAGGATCCATAGGTTCGCGCCCTGGTCCAGGCAAATCTATTATCGAGAAAAAATTCCCCCTTCGGTTAAGCATATATGAAAATATATTAATTCCGAGGTAGAGCGATTAGATATTAAAGGACATTGTAGCTCGTTATATATATATTTATATATATATATATATATATATATAATATATATCACATATCCACAGGTGAAACCATCGTCAATGGCTTGGAAATTAAGTCGAAACCGGTCAGGACCTACTTATTTTTCACCTGTGGATTTGTGTGATAAATGAATCACGTGCTAAGGTGATTAAATTCTTCGCGCTTTTCTGGCTACGCTTGCCACTTCAAAGTACAAAAGATCTGAAGCAGTTATGATGTCTGGTAACAGGAAACAAACCTATGTCCCATGATCACAACGAGGTCACGTTGCCGAACTCGTGGTCAGGTCGGCAACGTGACCTCGTTGTGTTTATGAGGCACCGGTTCGTTTCCCGCTACTTGACATCATAATTGGTTCAAATTTCTTGCACTTGGATTTAAGGCTTTGTAGTGACAAGCGTATCCAAAAAGCAAGAAGAATTTGAGAAATTAAGAGGGAACTGTGGTTATTACAATTACATATATATATATATATATATATATATATATATATATATATATATATATATATATAGTAAATATATATGAAATTTTTAAGCACCATGATTTAGTATATACATTGATTAAGCTACAAATGTCGTTTGATATCGAATTATCGAGGAAGGGCAGTTTTCTTTCTTACGACACAGTACTTTTCCAACGACTTTCAGTCGACGGTAACCACTTAAAGTCATTGGAAATGTACTGTGTCGTGAGTTCAAGACACGTCAGAACCATTCCATTTGTCACTTTAAAAAAAATTCCCCTCAAGGTATACCCGAAGTAGAGCGAATTCGATGCTTGTAGTTTAATGATTACCTATATAAATAAAAATGTAAATGTTCGTTTGTTCAAAATCTTAAATCCCCAAACATTCTCCACCGATTGCTTTGAAATTTTGACACAACATTGCTTTCGAATACTTGTGTGTTTTTATAATGGGGTTTCATCCTACCTCCCCGACTCCGAAGGGGGTGGGGGTAAGAAGGGATTCGCTGAAACGGAGCTGGTTCTGCCCGTGAAACTGGGCTGGTTGTGCCCGTAGATTTAGTTACATTACTAATTTATCATACATAATTGAGAAGGGGTTGACAGAGAGAGAATGAGAGGGAGAGGATGTGAGAGAGAGTAAACGGAGTGTTAGGGAGAAGAAGAGAAAAGATGACAAGAAGGGTTAGAGAGACAGAGACAGAGAAGAGCGGCTGTTTGGGAGGAGAGAGAGAGGAGAGAGAGAGTTGGTATTAGTAAGAAGAGAGAAGGAAAGAGACAGCGATTGTTAGAGAGAGAAAGAGAGAGTAGGAGAAAGAAGCGAGAGGGAGAGGAAGAGAGAGAAAGAGTAGGAGAAAGATGGATAAAGTGAGTGAGAGAGGGAGAGAAAGAAAAGAGCAGTTGTTTGGGAGGAGAGAGAGGGAGAGACAGAGTTGGTATGAGTGAAAAGAAAAAGAAAAAAAAAAAAAAAAAAAAAAAAAAAAAAAAAAAAAAAAAAAAAAAAAAAAAAAACAAAAAGGGAAAAAAGGGAAAGAGACAGTGATGGTTGGAGAGAGTAAGAGAAAGGAGCTTTCTATTTTCTTTCTTTTCCATTTAACCAGACTGAGTCACAGCAACAATTTTATATATATATATATATATATATATATATATATATATATATATATATATATATATATATATATATATATATAGTGTGGATTGTGTGTGTTGTGTTAACAATCTTGTATTATCTCAATTCTGGGTAGCTTGTGACTCAAACTGTATATTAAGTTAGTTACTTAATTTCCGTTTCTTTCGATTTCGCACGAGCAAATGAGAGATTGTTCTATTTTAATCTGTATGACTAAATCTGATAAGAACATCAAAGTCGCACACCAATCCAAAATAAGCTGCCTTCTCTCGCGTTTTTTCTTTTTCTGGTGATTGATGCTTGTGACAAATGCAACGACTACCACCAGGAGCGATATACAAAATCATTCGTCACCGAAGAATATATACTGCAGATACAAGGACACGGCAGAGACTGGACGAGTCACGCGGGGAACAATGAAAAGACGAAGAAAATTGAGGAAGATGGAGAGAGGAAATCTTTTTCATCACCAGCGAGAACAATTTCCCGGCAAATGCTTCATTTCGCCCCTCTCCTCCTCCGGCTCCCGTCCCCTCTTCCTGTACATCCTCCTTCCTTCCTTCTTCCCCCTGCCTGGTCTTCTTCTTCTTCTTCTTCTTCTTCTTATCCCCCGAACGGCTGCCCCGCCTCCAGACAGCCAGACCCAACGCTTGAGCTGTTGCTTGCGTCATCCAATCAGTCATGAAACAATGACACTGACTGTCAATTGAGGGAGAGGCGTCGGTCACCAGTTGTTCAGGATGCTACGCTATAACGCTTTTAATCCTCTCTCTCTCTCCTCTCTCTCTCTCTCTCTCTCTCTCTCTGGATCTGGGAGACAAAGCGGAAAGTAAGTACTACACATTTCATAAGCAATGATCTGTGCAAGAAGAGTTTTTCAAAACTTGGCCAACAGTCAAGTTTTGAAAAACTATTCTTGTACAGATCATTGCTTATGAATTGTGTAGTACTTACTTTCAGCTTCGTCTCCCAGATCCTGTGTTCCGAAAGTGCTTGTCGATGGAAACGTTCTCAAGAGATATTTTCGCAAAATGTAAAGAAACAAAATAGAAATTGCTTTTTTTATACCAGAAAACCATGGTCACCAGCTGACAGTACTTGAAGCTAAATGAGGTCACGGTGACTGCATTTCTTTTGTACCTAATGATTAATGATTAATATAAAATCTGCGCCAGTTCCCGTGAGGCTGTCCTACGCGGGTCACATTCACTAGACAGCTGTCAGAGAATCACGATGAAATCTCTGGACTTGGGGATAGATTTCCTTTCTAAATGATTTTACGATTTAGCATTGTTCTGTGTTGCTATATATAGGCCTTCGTATGGCGCACCGTCATTATTAAGCTCTGCAAATCGTTACCGTTTTCCTCCGCGTGAAGTCAAGCAGTCTTGGTCTTGTTCTTAGGGAAGTGAATCTACTGCATAGTACTTATTTCAGCCATTTATTATATAGCCTGGGCCAGAATTACTAAAATTTTCTGTTGTGTTTATATATATATTATATATATATATTATATATATATATATATATATAATATATATATATAATATATCCTTAGATCCACCGTAGAAGGAAAAACAAACTGGGGTTTTGAACAAGTACTTTCGTAGTTTCATTTCTACATTCTCATGTTCACCACTGAATCCAGGAGAGGTTGACAACACACTTATATAAAGGGAGGGTGGGGTTACAGATTGTTAATCTTAGCAGTGTTGTTCTTTAGGCAAAAACGACATGGGAAGAGGATCAAGAGCTAACCTAGGGTGGAGATTTATATTCATTGTTGATTTTGACGTGGCTTCGATAAAAATGGACTCCAACATATTCCTCTTCCTTTGGTCATTGACCGTGTGGATTATCGATGCCTTATTCCAGTTAATGGCATAGCCTGTTTTAAGCCAGTGATCCACAATGCCATTATTCGTTAACCTTCTTGAAATGGGATCTTTCTGCTGTGAGCATTGCATTTTTATTCCTTTTGAAGTTTAAATAATATAAATCATATTACATTCTTTCCAAGGAATACTGTATACAATATTGTTTGAATTGTCTATTTTTAATTAGTTTATTTCTCAAAATATTATTATACTTAAATACTAAGTCAGTATCAATAGTTTTTAAAATGGGTACAGCAGGAATGAAATTAGGATAAAATGGTAAGTAGAGAATATTCTCAAGTTCTTTATTAATACTGATTGGATTGTAATATGTCTTTCTTGCTTTATTTTTACAAAGTTCCAGAAATTAAGTTTAAATTCATCTTCTAAAATATCAGGACTACAAATTCTAAGAGCTCTGAGATACATACTAGAGAATATTGACATCTTAATTTGTTTAGCATGGTTAGAGTGAAAATGAATATATGATAAGTCATTCGTGAATTTCCTTTATACCTTAAAACAAAAATTGGTGTTATTCCATATAACTAAGACATGCAAATATGGTATACAATTATTTTATTCATATTCTATTGTGAATTTTATGGATAGTACAAGATTGTTAATTGTATGCAAGAAATCAGAAATATTTACATTTTCTTTTATGATACAAAAACAATTGTTTATATATCTAGGCCAGAACACCTTAGGGCTTAGAGAATAAATTTCTTGGAATAAATCTAGTTGTTTCAAAATATTCTATGTGAATATTCGACAAGAGTGGCGAAAGAGATTTACCCATAGCCATACCAAATATTTGTTCATAAAAACTATCAGCGTATCAGTGGCGTGATCAGTATGGTCTTGGCCTGCCACCTCGGTGGCCGTGAGTTCTATTCTCGGCCATTCAACTGAGAGGTTAGAGATGTGTATTTCTGGTGATAAAAGTTCACTCCCGACGTGGTTCGAAGATCACGTGAGGCCGTTGGTCCCGTTGCTGAATAATCACTGGTTCCATGCAACGTATAAACACCATACAAACAAAAATTATCATTGAAAGTGAATTTACAATTTTTATACAAAGAGATACCTAATTAGTAATGACATTAGTAGGTAATTTTAGTTTATACAAATCCAAATGTTGCGATAAATACTGAAGTAAGTCATCAATAGGAACTTCGTAGATTACCGGTTAATTTGGCAGTATGGATCATTCAATATGGGAGAATCTAGCACAGAATTCAACAGAGTTTTGTAAATGGGAATTTGAGATCGTACCAGGATAGGTGATAGTAATTTAACTAGATGTTAACAAAGTTTATAGCTATTAGAACCGGTTGAACTGATAATGGGTCCCTTCTGCCGTGGATTTAAGGATATTCTCAAGCACGTGTTCCCTCTTGCTACATTGGATATTATACACACACACACACACACACACACACACATATATATATATATATATATATATATATATATATATATATATATAGATAGATATATATATATACATATATATATATCTATATATATATATATATATATATATATATATATATCTATATATATATATATATATATATATATAGATATATATATATATGTATATATATATATCATCTATCTATATATATATATATATATATATATATATATATGTGTGTGTGTGTGTGTGTGTGTGTGTGTGTATAATATCCAATGTAGCAAGAGGGAACACGTGCTTGAGAATATCCTTAAATCCACGGCAGAAGGGACCCATTATCAGTTCAACCGGTTCTAATAGCTATAAACTTTGAAATCTGAGGTGACCCGTCACCGGTTTTCATCAGTGTCGACATCGTTGTCTGCTTTACACGTCACTGACTTCATTAAGTAGTACTGCTATGCAATGAATCAACCAGCAGAAGCCTCGCCATCTGTATTTACCTGTCGTCACATTCGTTCGACATCGCTGGGGAAAGATGGAGTATTCATATTTGATTTTGAGGGATTTATTTAGCCGCATGAATTTCTTCCAACTCCAGTGGATGGATCTCTCCTAGACTGACCCCAGCAAAGTGAGAGGGTCGTTATCTGGTTTCACATTTCTTAGGGTCATTATCTTTATGATTTTAGTCTTTTGTTTATGTTTTTACGGTCTTCCGCAACGGGCTTGTACTAAAAACGCCGTTTGCCGTTACTGGCTCATAACCTCGATGTATTGAAATGTTGCTGTTCCTGTTACTAACAAACAACACTTTTGTAATTATCTACTGCGTACCATGTGTATGTTTGTAAGCCAGAAGAGTAGAATAAATCTTGAAAGATGCACGCCTAATTTGAGTCTCCCTCCATACATGCAGCTACATACCACATACATTACAATGTGGATGAATTGTCTTAGTGAAATAGTATGTAGGATTTTGTGATGCCTGCAAATCTTGCGTTTCATTTTGTCCCTATCGCTCTGACTGAACAACATCGCGTCTCGTGTTGTGTCACTAGACCGAGTTTTCTTGTCAAGTGACTCATTATTATCGCTTGTTGCAACATCCCCGTTTTTTATTGCCTATTGCTCTCCTCTCTTCTTCGCCCTTTCTATTTCAAAGGTTTCTTCTCCTGTCCCTTAAAAGTCTCGTCGCTGTTTTTTTGTTCTGTTTCCTAAGAAGTGTGATGAGAATGAAAGATCTTTCTCCAATGCAGATCGAATGAGAGTCAGTGAGTAACGTAGTTGAGAAAGTCCAAAACTCAGGTGATGGAGATGATTAAGATCGTCATGATAATTGCCCGGCATAACCACTTCCGGTCTGAAAAAGAAACGGCTTTTCCAGCGAAGACAAAAAAGGAAAAAAAAAATGAGAAAACAAAATGTAGCTGGACGGGCTTGTTCCACTTCACTCATTTCCTGAGAATGTTTGTCTCCCCCCGCCCCCTCTTCCTCTCCCTCTCCATGGGAATATATAACATTTATTCTCATCATAAAACCTTTTCTCATCCCCCTCCCCTCCCCTCCCCCGCCCCTCCCCCCCCCTTCACCATCATGCATCTTCTTCTTGTCATATGTCAGAACCGCCAGCGGGTCCCTTAAAATGGAAGCGATCGACAAAGACGGCGTCCGGAAGTGTAGACTTGCTAAAAACAGTTTTATTTCCGCCCTTCGGCCGCTTTTTCCACTTCTCGCCGGCGGACGCAACACGATTATCATTTCGCCAACCCCCAGACGCTGCTCCTCCATTCAATCCCCGTCCCCGCACAGGCCGCCAACAATCATCGACAGTCTTCCACGTGAGTGTACAAAGCTGACCGTATAAACTAGGCGAGACCAAAGAAGTGACGAAGATGAGAGAGGAGGAGGAGGAGGAGGAGGAGGAGGGGAAGAAGAAACACAGTATTGAAAACGGAAGTCTTTCTTACAGTTTTTATCTTCTCATTTACTTCCATTTACTTCGTGATTTGCAGCAGCTGGGAAAGACTTGCTTCTCTCCTCATAAGAATAAGTCATGGTAACCATAATGATTATTATCGATATCACGATATTATGATGTTCATTATTATCATTACTATTTCGTTGTGAAGACTGCAGTCATGATAATTAAAGCGTCCTCGTCGCTTTTTACATTATAATTGGGGTTGAAAAATAAGGAAAATTCCAAAAATAAACAAGGAATTGATAGGGAAACCATAATTGAAGGATAGAAAATAGGCCTAAACGTAACATGTTCACTAGGCAGGCGACTACCCATCTACAAAACTAAATTGCCCACCTACTACATGAACTTCGCCCAGAAGGTCTGTAGGTGATTTGAATGTAACTAAAACGCTACTTGTAAATGACAGAATTAGTCAAATTAATTGTAGCTGTCACTAAAAAAAAATGATCGCTAAAATATGACCTAAAGATTATTTTATTGAATAGCATCTTCATCGTGTATGAAATTATTTTTATAAATTATACATAAAGCTGAAGAAATACGTGTAGTGTAAGCCTATACTTATGATATATGCGACGTCTAAGTAAAAAAATTAATAAATAAAAGTAAGGTGCAGTGCCCACCCACTAAAAATTCTTAGGTTTAGCCCTGGTAGAAAATATTCTTGCAGTACCCTAATTGTTAGTGTGTATGTGTGTGAGAGGAGAGAGAGAGAGAGAGAGAGCCCCTCGGGAGGCGAATATGACAGCGTCGCGCGGAACCTTGTACTCTGCACGCGCCACTGATCTTTCTCACACGGCCGGACCCGGATTTTCCCATATGCAGAAAGAGAAGAATAAGAGGAAAGCAAGAGAAACACAGGCGACCTCTCAACAAGAGAACAACCAGTAGCAGCGCTTGCATCGCATTCATTGCTCCTGTTGCTCGTCATGTTTGTGCATTCTTCTGAAACAAAACAAAAATAAATCCTACTGACTTAACCGGTACATTTGACCGAAACAAAAATGAATTAAAGGAGTAAAACTTCATGGACGAAAGCTCCTCTTTTATTCTCTGCAGGTTTTCAGAAAAAAAAAAAAAAAACTTTCTGCGTTTATGGTAATTCTGGTACTGCTGCCGTTAAAGAGACGAATTTGCGGTACAGTAGACCGCTACGGAGGCAGCAGCCACAGCATCTACCTACACATCCCGCAGCCGCATCTCGATAGACCGTGATCATCTCACGACAGCTATGATGCTCTCTCTCTCTCTCACTCTCTCTCTCTCTCTCTCTCTCTCTCTCTCTCTCTCTAAGTTTCTTTATTTTTTTAAATCAAATAGAGGTTCCGTGAGAGAGCTCGGTGAAGGCAATTATTTAGTCAGTGATGTAAACTGAAACTACTTAGCCAGTCTTCTTGTGCGGCTCTGAAAGGAATGGAATGTTGGAATACCATTGAATGCTAGAAAAAAATACCTGGTTGCAAGTAATAGCTTTACTCACTCACACACATATATATATATGTGTGTGTGTGTGTGTATACCTATACATATATTCATATGTATAGGTATATACATATATATGGAAAGTCAGTATTTTTTATACCCTGTTTGAATTGCCTTAGAAATTGAATTACCTAACATTCTGCATATTTCATTCTCTCTCTCTCTCTCTCTCTCTCTCTCTCTCTCTCTCTCTCTCTCTCTCTCTCTCTCTCTCACTAAGGCACAAGTAAAACAGGGGAAAATTGGACAACTACTTGAAGCGATTATCCATGGAACTGAGATCTTTCCAGCAAGTTCTGGAATGACTCTGAATCCACCGAATGTCTGGACGATTCTCTGAAACTTGTCGCTCTCATTCTTTATCGCCTCACGTGTTTGTAGTGGACGTTTGAGTCAAAGGCTTATCACATTTGTAAGAAGTACTTAATTGACTGAGGTAATGACTACTCACTGGAAAGATGTTGATTGCACATATTGGATTAGTATTCACTTTCTCCTCGAAACTGTGAATAACTTGTACTGTGGTGTTACAAGGGTCTGAGCTCTGTTACAAGGTAAAGAGAAGTCTGTACCTTGCTCTGTTACAGCAGTGCTTCGTACGCAAGAAATTAAAAAACAACAATCCGGCAAGAATTAATGTATGGATATCATCGAAATTTTCGTGTCTTATTTCCCATCTGTTCAATATTTGTTATGGTATTATTCTTAAGAAAAACCGAGAAAAAACGACTGCAGAAAATCTCGGTTAATTTTTCGGTGGAGTCCAATGGCAGAGAAAAGGAGAGTGAGGGAGGAGTTTCTCGAGTTACTTCAAGAGCTTTCAACTCTTCTCCAGTTATCATTATTCTTTTTATCAGCATTATCATTCTTCTTTTATTTCCTTGCAGTCATCGACTCTCGTCTACAGACTCCGCCTCCTCTCCTGATCCTCCTCCTACCCCTCCTCCTGGGATACAACCCCCCTCCCCCCCCACACCTTGGGCGCTTCCTCCCGCCCGAGTGATGGAGAAAATGAGTTTTTGCGGTTTTGGGGAAGAACTACTATGCTGTTACGGCGATATTTCTCGGCTTTTCATTGCTGAATTTTTCAAGTCTTTCGCCATCTAAGTGTATGTTACGCCTCAGCGTCTCTCTCTCTCTCTCTCTCTCTCTCTCTTCTCTCTCTCTCTCTAAGGACGTTGTCTTCCTCAATGACAAACCATTTACATTGCTTAGTCTTGTTACTGATTTTCTGTTCTCTCTCTCTCTCTCTCTCTCTCTCTCTGTGTGTGTGTGTGTGTGTGTCCGTGGAATCAAAGGACACACGATATGGATAGTGGCCCCTACACTATTGCCGTATGCCTAAACACCAAATGCTGACATTGTTAGTTATTCCCAACCGAGACACGGAAAACACATCGTAAGCGCTCGTAAGTACTATTGAATAATTCACGCGTGACTCTCAAGTTATCGTTTGTCGACTTAATAAGATCGTTTTGACATAGTCGCAATCGGTGAGCCGCAACGACTTTGCCAACATTGTTCCTTCCCTTTTGACTCTTTCCTCGACATAGAAAGAAAGGAAAAGCTGGCCATGGCCCGGGTCATAGTGGACACCTACAATTTGAGCATTGCTTGTTCACGTTTCACGCTGACAATTCAATTTCGTGACGCCATGCTGCATCGCCAGAAACCTATGAATCCTCCGGCGTGCTGAGTGAAATCTCGAGGAAAAGTTGTCCTCGACGTTCACACCCATTAGTCAGGTCTTCGAGGATCAAGATTTTGACCACAAGCCGATCTCGGTATCGACACCAAGATGATCTTGTAATAAACTCGAAGCGCCGCCTTTCTTATTCAATATGACCTCTTCCTAGAACAGGAGCCCCAAATATAGTATTCAGCTTCTGACCAACCGATCATGTTGGATGGACGTTATGGTTGGCCATTATACCTCATTACTTGATTATTCAGGGAGCTCTGGGAGATGCTGTTATAAGGCAAGGCGGTACCTTAATTTTTTTTTTTCTCCCATGAACTCTTTTAGGCTCTTGTGGAACATTCCGATAAACTTCTTGAACTTCCACAAGATTCTTGTGTAATGCTCTAACAGCCTTCACTGTTTTGGGTTTCATTTTCAAATAAATCTCTTCTTTTTTGCCGTTGTTTTCAAATGAATGTCCACGTAACGTAGCTGTCGCCTTTTTCAAATGGAATGTGCTGGATTCGTGAGTGGGCTTGGAGGATTTTCTCCGGATTACAGCGCGATTTTCAGATGAATGTCCTGAGATCCTGGTGTCGTTCTGAGATGAATTCCCTCAAACTCCCGTTTCGTTTTAGCTAATATCCCCAGCCGCTTTATGGATCCCCAGCCTCTGCTGATTTTCAGTCCAGTTTGCACAGGTTTAGACGCAATTTCCAGAGGAATTTCTGAGGCTGTCATTAGTTATGGATGGAGTTGTCGAGATTCTTCTTCGAGTGGCATTTCGTACCGAGCGTCCGTTGATTCTCGTGCAGTTCCTCGCTTGATTCTCCCTGATCCAATCAGTTCTCACAGAATCTGGTAAAATTGCGGAAGATTCCGGTACAATCTTAGAGATTATCCCCTCATTCTCAAAAGCGTCTCGTCATATTGGAAAAATACATTAAAAGGAACATCATCACCTTCACTGCAATTTTTTTTTTTTTTTTTTTTTTTTGTCTATTTCTGAACGTGTAACAGACGAGTGGAAAGGAATTAGCGCGCTTCTTAACCTGTTACCTTACGTTAATTCTTACGCAGATTTTATCATGCATACACACACACATAATATATATATATATATATATATATATATATATATATATATATATATATATATATGTTGTAATATATATTGTGTGTAGGTACAGTTACCTAAATGCATGTGTGCGTGTTCGTATATGTATACGGTCATACGAGTAAGATGATGTTAGACAAAGCTGAAGAAAAGCAGCGAAGTGGAAATGAAACTCAGATACTAATAAAGGCAGAGATAATTTCCTCGTGGTTTCCGCTTGAGAGAGAGAGAGAGAGAGAGAGAGAGAGAGAGAGAGAGAGTATGAGTGATTACTGTATATTCTTTTACTACTTCTTGGAAGAAACATGGATCCCACGCTGAGGTGAGTCTCCCTTTTTGCAACTATGGTAATTTTCATATTAATTAGAGGCTTCAAGTCGTGACTGAAAGATATTCCTGCCATTTTGTAAAAGAAAAAGGAATTATTTTGTATTCGCTTTGGTACGTTGGTTCGCATTACTACACATGAGGGGGAGATTGTCTGCTGAGCTGGCATCGCAACATCGGAGGTGACTGACGACGACGACGAGAGAGAGAGAGAGAGAGAGAGAGAGAGAGAGAGAGAGAGAGAGAGAGAGCATGTAAAAGAAGATCATTTTGAATGTTTAGTCATTTCAATAATATGAGAAGCAGCACACCGTAGTCTTTAGCTTAATTAGTTACCAAATCAACACGAGACCATTCCCCCGTCCCGTTCAACTTCGAATCTTGACATTAGCCCCAAACAGCCAATTCATTCAGTACCTAATTAAGACAATCATCATTTTACAAAAGGAAGAATTTCTCGTTGCAAGAATGTCTAATAATAAGTCTCCAATTTTATTTCACACGGGAAAATTTGGAAAAGCGTTTCTGAGGTTAATAAAGACAAATTTCATAATATCCATTAAAACTGGGCCCCCCAAAAAATTATCGCTGATAGTTAAAACAAATAAGGAAACTGTTGGCCGGACCTGAACTAACTCTATTCTGTAAAATAAAGGAACTAACCAGCGGGAAACAGTTGTATTTAATCAGGAAATACTATCAAAACATTTTCTGATTTGCCTAAAGTAATGGCATCAATTTTAAACTATGTATGTTAAAAACATTTTAAAAAGGTGTTTTACAAGCTGTGCAATAGATATTTTTGCAATTACCGGAAATCACAATTAATCATGACCACAAAGGTTGCACGAAATCATAGCTTATAGCCAAGCGGCTTCCTGAAACAGCCCCACCCGACACCCTAGGTTAGATAAGGTTAGAACACTAGCAAACATGAATTTGACAACAATTATCAGTATATCAAATTATAGTAGCGCAATTGCTTTTGGTTTTTCATTGTCGCCGTTTAATTTGTTACTATATTATAAAGTAACTATACCATTGGAAAGATAATATACTATAACCTTGAGTAAGCATTTGTTTATTTTCCAGAGAACTTTTTCATATTAAATTATATATAGCCTAGACAACAACTAAAATAGGCAGAAACGTTTAGGTCGTAATAAGCATGAAATAACAAATGAGGCTGTTTAAGGTGTTTATTGCCCTTCTAGGAGTTGACAGACAAAGGAAAAACTTGAATACATCTTCACTGGCTTTCAGGATAAACTACTCACATGCAGAACAAGTTTTGCCACTCGTGTGTTTTAGAGGGGCGACTCGAAACCTGTTCATGCTAGTGACTTCAAATTACAATATATATATCTCAAGGAACATGCATATGCATGATTTCCTTATATAGCCTGAACATACACCTGCCATTAGAAATTCGTAGCTGTCATCTTCCTTAGCACACTAAGAGGGGTCTATATATAATATATATATATCTATTATATATATATTATATATATATATTATAAATATATATATATATATATATAGTATATTATATTAGCATTAGAGGAGAGAAGAGAGAGAAGAGAGAGAGAGATAGAGAGAGAGAGAGAGAGATAAATTACACAATTGCAGCTGACATATGAGGTCTATTCTCAAAAAAAAAAAAAATATATATATATATATATATATATATATATATATATATATATATATATATATATATATATATACATACATACAAACATTTGAATAAATAAAAGAGTATGATTCGGTCAGCATTTGTTCAGACCAAGTGTTATTTCAATAGTAAAATATATGATTCGAGGCATAAAGTGGATACTTACAGACAAGATTCTATGAATAGTAAAACTAAACAAAAAACCGTTTTCACATGAACCACTACACTGCTTCAAGAGCCTTAGAGGTTTCGCGAAAACATATCTTAACTTTTATCTTTGAACGGTTAGCAATTTATTACGATTTGCATATGGAATGGGGGGGGACACATGACGGGCAAATTCCGTAAAGAGGGACATTCGTATGTCCCCCGAAGGTAGTGATATCTGGGGGTACAGAGATTCGAAAGGGGGGGACCCCCTCGAAGGGGGACGTCTGGTCCCCTTACCCATGAGCATCAAAATTATGAAAGAAGCGTCATCCAATAAATTTGTGATTTTTAGCGCCTTCAGAAGCCATTCAGAGTTGCAACCAGGAAAAAAAAAGCCTTGTTCTGCGTATTAAGTCTTCACCCCACAAGACGTAGTACTATATAACGCAGGAACAAAAATATAGAAGTATGTTGGAACCCTGCCCCTACGTAGGGATTAATTAAAGGGAACACAGAGGCTGATAAAGAGCTAAAAAAAGCCGTCCACATGATAAGAACAAATGTCAACATCCCTATTAGTGAGTAAATAACAGATATAAAAACCAAGTCTTGTTTACGACAGAATTTATGGGATGAAAATCTAAAAATAATGAGTGAGAGAAACATCAAAATTATGCCTCGTTCCTGAAGATTTCATTGTCTGTGGACCTCAATTATTGTGACAAATATATAGATTAAGTAAAACTCTCCGCTTTTAATTTCGTCAACAGGGTTCGTCATTCTGGGTACTTAATGCAACCGGTACTTCCATCAGTGAAAGTGAATGCAGATGTCTGCGTACCTCGATTCACTTGTGTAGATATAGCATCATGGTTGTTCCAGGTTTGTGGATGACAAGTTATTGTTGTTGATAAACACTAAGCAATAGAGCTAATTGTTCATTATTATTATCATTTTTATTATTATTATTATTGTGAAGCATCGATGCCTACCGCCAGTAGCTAGTTTAGTCCAAACCGAAAATATTTCCAAGTAATTCTCTCTCTCTCTCTCTCTCTCTCTCTCTCTCTCTCTCTCTCTCTCTCTCTCTCTCTCTCTAATGAGAGGGAGGGAGAGCGAGTGGCCTTTTAACCTTAAAATGAAGGTAGTGGATCCCACGTCACTTGCTACTTTCAACTTTAAAACTAACGTGCCGAAGCCCAAGCAAGAGAAGCAGGCTGCCTCAAAATCAGCCGTCTTCTCTCTGTATGTACAACTACATATAATGCTCTTGTTCCATAACTCTCTATGGACACCCAAAGTACACTAGCCCTAATGCGTACAGACATATAGCTGTCTATGAATTTGTCTATCTATCATCTATATATATATATATATATATATATATATATTATATATATATATATATATATATGTATGTATATATATATATATATATATATATATAATATATATATATACATATATATATATATATGTATATATACATATATCTGTATATACATATATATCTGTATAGTACATATATATAATATATATATATATATTATATATCTATATATAGTATATGATATATATAATTTACTAATATATGTATATATATAATATATAATATATATTACATATTATAATATATACGTATAATCTATATATATATATCTATTATATTAATGTATATCTATAATATATATATATATATATTATTAATATAGAATTATAAATATATATATATCGATTATATACTCATAGTTGTACGGGTCGGTACTACCTCAGGCATCCGCTCTGAACCCACTTTTGTTTAACATCGTCTTGGATGTGTTGACGAAGGATGTCAGGGAAGAGCCACCATGGTGTCTGCTCTATACAGATGACAGTCGGATATGCTTTGGAGAGTAGAGGTTTAAGGATAAGTAGGAAAACAACAGTAAACAACAATCAAATTAGGCGAAGGAAACATCAAAAGGGTCCATAATTCCAGTACCTTGGCGTGGTGATTGACAATGAGGGGAACATGAAAGAGGAAATGAACAACGGATTCAGTGTGGTTGGAACAACTGGAGGAAGGTGTCTGGAGTCATATGTGATAGGAAAGTCCCTATAAGATTAAAGGACAGAGTGCACAAGGCAGTGGTCAGACCAGCAATGACATATGGATTGGAAGCAGCACCGCTAAAGAAAACAGAGGGCAGAAAGTTGGACGTAACCGAGATGAGGATGCTTAGATGGATGAGTGGAGTAACCAAAAAAGACAGGTTTAGAAATGAACATATTAGGGCTACGGTAAAGGTCACTGAAGCATCAAAGAAAGTGCAAGAGGCAAGGTTAAGATGATATGGCCGCCTGATGAGAAGAGTCAAGAGCAACACATGGCAAGAGAAGTGATGGAGGTGGAGGTGGAGGTGGATGGAACACCTAAGACCAGGTGGAGGAGATTAGATTAGAGATGATATGAGGGAGAAGGGAGTATGGGAGGAAATGACACAGGACAGAGGTAGATGGAAGAGACTCATTAAAAACGGCGACCCCGAATAGGGATAAAGCTGGGAAGAAGAAAGAAGATATATATAATGGACATATAGCTGTATTTCTATCTATCTATTAATATACACATGTACAAACAGACACACACAAATATATATATATATATATATATATATATAATATATAATATATATATATATATATATATATATATAGAGAGAGAGAGAGAGAGGGAGAGAGACGAGAGAGAGAGAGAGAGAGAGAGAGAGAACATATATATATATATATATATTATATATATATATATATATATATATATATATTATATATATGACTGGTAAAAATGTTCTGTTACAACCGAATTCCATCTAATAAAGGAGCCCATAAAAACACCAAAATATAGAGAGAAAAATACTATATTTCAGAGACTGCTGTCTCCCTCTCAGGAGATGAAGAGGGACAGCAGTCTCTGAAATACAGCATTTTTCTCTCTATATTTTGGTGTTCTTATGGGCTCCTATTATTAGATATATATATATATAATATATATATATATATATATATATATATATATATATATATATATATAATACATGCATTCGAATCCTGGCCAGGCGGATGCACATATCAATTATATTCCCTCATGGATGTAAATGACTCCCAGGGCATAGTGAATTCAATACTAAGGTATTTATTGCTTAATATTTGTGCTTCAGCAGATGAAACCTATTCACATGGAACAAGCACACCAAAGTGGCCATTGACTTGAAATTCAAGCTTCCAAAGAATGCTGGCTTCAACCTCCCACTGCAGACCCCACACTGCAACTGTAACTGATCATGATGCAGAGCCAGTAAGTTTTCATCGCCCTTTGGGAGACATGAACCCCCGACATGTGAGTAGCATGCCACACACTAACCACTATACAAGCAGACCATATACATATCAATACATATAAAGATACAAGACCCATAAAACACTATTAGAACGTTGCAATAGCATTTTATATGCCTTTTATCTTTAAATTATACTGTTACATTACAGTAAAAGACATTTATATATATATATATATATATATATATATATATATATATATATATATATATATATATATATATATATATATATCTATATATATATATATATATATACTATATATATATATATATATACACACACACACACACACACACATATATATATATATATATATATGTATGTATGTATGTATATACATATATATATTGTTCTGAACTGCTCATTCACTCCTAGAAAATGTAGTTTAACACCAGAAAAATTGGCCTTGAATGGAGGAACGAGAGGTCACAACAAAGAAAAGAGGAAAAAAAACTATGGCAGAAGGCCAATATTACTGAGGAAGGAGGAATTTACATAAAAGCTGGACTTTAGTTTTAAATGCACTGTATTTACATTAATTTACAGAGGACCAGGACCTAATAAGGTGGTTGATTGTCGATCCACCGGAAACACGTGGCTGGGGGCAACCAGACACGGTGTTCTGAATTTTGCGCAAACGAGTTATTGAAAATGCAATGCTTACTCCAAGGGTTTCCAATTTCTACCACAATCAGGCACGTTGTTTGTCTGCAAAGAGATGAGATACTGTCATAAGATGGGGGCACACAAAGGCGAACGTTACACACTACTTTCTTTCAATCAAAGTTTACAGGCCACTCAGGGGGGATGAAAATGACTGGGAATTTACACAGTAAGAACTATTTCGTTGCTTGAATTTACTATGGGATGTTCACTAGTATCACAAGGGGAGTAATCACAGCATTAGACAAAGATGGGGGGAATGAGAAGCAAAACAAAGGAGGGGAGGAAGTTGCCTTGGAAAAATGGAAATGAAATACAGACAAAAGGCAAAACAATTCCCTGGCTGAACTGGAATTTACTCTCACAGTACCTGTAAATCCTGGGCTTGGACATCTTCTTCTGCTTGATATTTCTGTGCACTATGGATGTATAAAAATACTTGGGACTTCCCCAGAGGAGACAGGGGGGAGCAGAAAAGGGTGAAGCAGTGTCTGCAGGGCGAGGTAAGGAGCTTCTGAGCGCTCCGAGCTCTAAGGGCCTTCTGAGAGCGAGCCGCTGGTTCCTATTCCTTTTAAAATTTTCTCCTGATAAGATCCGCCCAGTCCCTGTGGGGGGTAAATTCCGACAACCAATGGGAGAAGAGATAGCTTTTCTAGAGAATGAATGCTTTCAGTTCAAAGGGGCAACTTGCATATAGACAAGGAAGCATGAAACTGGTAAAAGAGACCTTACTTTCCTTGGTTCTGGCATAAAATCTTGAACAATATAAATATATATACTCGCATATAATTATAGTCACATCAATGGCTTGACATAAAGACAAAACAAATCATGGACTACATATGCTGTCTGTTATTATGTCACCTGTTGTGATATACATATATAAATATATATATATATATATATATATATATATATATATATATATATATATATATATATATATATATGAAGCAAATACCACAGGGAAAGGATATGCAGAAATTCATACCAAGCGCTTTCGCATTGTCGAGGCACAAATGAGATGCAGTTGAAAAGAAAGTTACAAAGTAAACAAAATTATCAAGAATATCAGATGATTAATTGTCAAAAGGGTAAAAATCAAAGAGATAATCCAGGATAATCCGAGATCACACAGTGATAAACTATAACATAGATTTAGCCATAAGAGAAATGGAAACTTAGCCACACAAAGGCCAAAAACATGTATTAAACTGAATATATTAATTTTGCTGCTTGTATTTATCTAAAACTTTTTTTAATCATGAAGTTTAAACAAACCAAGACTTAAATTTAGAACACTTCCATTATTTGAAATTAAGGATCTTGCCTGACTCCAGTTAATAGGATGTTCTAAAGCAATCATATGTACGAAGATTTGACCACTTCTCACAGAATATTGGTGCTGTTTGATTCGTTGTAAAAGCGACTTTCCAGTTTGTCCGTAATATGCTTTATCACATTTTTTACGAGGAATTTAATATATGCAGCCAGAAACATCTTTAAGAGAATTTTTTATTACTAAACTCTTAACATTAATATTACTGAACACAACATTTATGCTGAAAAGCTTTGAAATTCTGGGAATTTCTAAAATCCTTTCATCATACGGTAATTTTAGAATGTTATGCTTACTAAATTCAAGTTTGTTGATAGTTGAATAAAATGTTTTTCCAGCTCTTTTCCGTGTTACATCTACAAAAGTCCTTGGGTATTTAAGTTTCAAGGGAATATCATAAATAGTTTCGAGCTACAGGCACATAGAGGTCTTAGGAACATCCAAGAGAAAACATAGAATTTAACATTTTGATGGTGATTGGAATAATAATGAACAAAAGAGGTAATTTTAGTTGATCTTCGAAAGACTGGAAAGGTGAAATTTCCATCATTTCTAAGGACTGTTACATCAAGAAAATTCAAAATACTATTTCTTTCTTCCTCTACAGTAAATTCTATAGAAGGGACTAAATTATTTAGCTCATGTAGATATTGCTAACGACAGTAGGCAATGGGTTACCCATAGCCATGCCGAACTTTCGTACGAAAGAATTATTCACCATTAAAACAAAATTTACTATTTTTGATACACAATCAAAGATACTAATGAGGTTTACTACAGTTAAAGGAATATCCTAACTTTGTCATTTTTCCTTCAAAAATTCAAGTAAATCATCTATAGGCACTTTTGTAAATAAAGAGACAGCATCAAAACTAACCATATTAAAATCAAGATTCAAATTTAAACTATTCGATTTGTTTACAAAGTCGACATAGTTTTTTACATTTGTGTTAGAAATATTTCCTTCCAAAGGTGTAAGAATTTTTACAAGCCATTTTGATAAATTATAGGAAACTGAGCCTACTGAACTAATGAGTGGTCTGATAATGTTATTAATTTTGTGTTTCTTGACTAAACTATACAGATAAGGTAGTGAGGAGCATTGAGGTGTAAACTGTTTGATTAAACGTTCAGAGCCCTTTAGAATGGATTTAATTTGTTTACTGAAATGAGAGTTCACTGTCTATGTAGGATCAGACCTCAGTTTCGTGTAACTAAGGTCTGATCCTACACAGACAGTGAACTCCTATTTTAATAAACAAATTAAATCCATTCTAAAGGGCTTGGACCATTTAATTAAACAACTTACCCCGCAATGCGCCTCCCTACCTTATACGTATGGCTTAGTCAAGACACACAAAATCAATAACCCTATCAGACCAAGCATTAGTTCAATGAGCTCAGTTACATATAATTTATCTAAATGGCTTGTAAAAATTCTTACACCTTTGGTAGGAAACATTTCTAACACAAATGTAAAAAGTAATGTTGATTTTATAAACAAATTGAATAGTTTAAATTTCAATTTTGATTTTAATATGGTTAGTTTTGATGTTGTCTCTTTACTTACAAAAGTGCCTATAGATGATTTACTTGAATTTTTTGGAGGACGAATTAGACCGTCGTGATATTCCCTTAACTGTAGCAAACCTCATTAGTCTCATAAAGTTATGTATCAAATATAGTAAATTTTGTTTTAATGGGGAATTTTTTTGTACAAAAGTTTGGTATGGCTATGGGTAATCCCTTATCTCCTGTCCTTAACAATATTTACATGGAATTTTTAAGACAAAACTCTTACCAAGAATTTTGCCCCAAAGAGTTATTTAGTTTAGGTATGTGGATGATATTTTCTATATTTGGCCAGTTCACGAAAATCTCTAGGAAGTCCTTAATAATGTCAATAATTTAGTCCCTTCTATAAAATTTACTGTAGAGGAAGAAAGAAATTGTAGTTTGAATTTTCTTGATATAATTGTCCATAGAAATTTCACTTTTTCAGTATTTTGGAAATCAACTAACATTGCCTCTTTTGTTCATTACTACTCCAATCACAATCAAATTGTTAAATTCTCTGTTTTTTCTGGGATGTTCCTAAGGGCTTTACGTGTCTGTAGCCCGCAGTTTATTGACGCTGAGATTAAAATTATTTATGATATTGCCTTGAAACTTAAATGCCCAAGGACTTTTGTAGATGTGGCATGGAAAAGAGCTAGAAAAACATTTTATTTAACTAATGACAAACTTGAATTTAGTAAGCATAGCATTCTAAAATTACCGTATGATGAAAAGTTTCCAGATATTCCTAGAATTTTAAAGCTTTTTGACATAAATGTTGTTTTCAGTAATATTAATGTCAAGAGTGTAGTAATAAAAAATTCTCCTAAAGATCTTCCAGGCTGCATATATGAAATTCCTTGCAAAAAGTGAGGTAAAGTCTATTATGGACAGACCGGTAAGTCTGTTTCGCAACGTCCCAAGCACCAATATTCTGTGAGAACTGTACAAATATCGAATGCATTATTCGTACATATGAGAGATTTAGATCATCCTATTAACTGGAATCAAGCAAGAGCCTTAATCCCATGTAATGACACAGTTAAAAGGAATATCATTGAATCTTGTTTCATCAAGTCAAATAATGGAAATGTTCTAAATTTAAGTCTTGGTTTATTTAAACTTGATGCCTTCATAATGAAAAAATTTGTAGGTAAATATATGCAACAAAATTAATATATTCAGTATTTACATGTTTTGGACTATATGATACGTTGTAGTTTCTGTTAGGGTTAAATCTATGTTTAGGTTTGTGACCGTGTGATATCCCATGATCCTGGATTATCTCTTTAGTTTTTACAATTTTGACAATTAACCATCTGGTATTCTTGATCTTGTTGTTTACCTGATAACTTTCTCTCCAACTGTATTTCATTCGTTCCTTGACAATGTCTTAGTAAAGATGAAAGCGCTTGGATTTCTGCCTATCATTTTCACGTGGTATTCGCTTATCTAATGAATCCACGGGCATCTACTGTGATTTTTTAAGCATATATGTATATATATGAGTCTTATCACATCACCGTGATTCATATATACGCATTAAGCTACAAATGTCCTTTAATATCTAATTCTGATTTTAGATTATTATAATTTCGTCGGCTCACGGGCGCGAACCTCGAAACCAAGAAATCAGGACCTACAGTGAAGCTCTCTAACCATACAGCCGACGAAATTATTATCAACTAAAAATTCCCTTTCGGTTAACATTTATGAAAATATATTAATTCTGAGGTAGAGCGAATTAGATATTTGAGGAAATATATATATTCATACACACACACACACACACACACATATATATATATATATATATATATATATATATATATATATATATATATATATCATATGTATATATCTAAACGAGCTTTTATGGGTAAATGACACTTATTTAAACAAATTAAACAAACAGGGAACTCCCTTACCTCTCTTTGCTGCTTATCATTCTGCATGAGCTAAAAATGCAAACTGGGCTAACGAATCCTCATAGATACAAAAATATTCTTTTTATTTCCCAAATTAGCTTAACATTAAATGGAACAAAATAAATATAAAATGGAGTAAAAAGAATAGTCTGACACCCCCAAAAAACCCGTAAACTGTCATTCTCCTCTCCTGAACTAGGTTAAGTAAGCACTTCCCCTAAATATCACTGTCTGATTAATTACACCATTTAAATGATCATTATAGTATTTAGAGAACCCATTCTCTTATATGGTGCCATGAACCCATCTGAAATAAAGAGACATATTTATTATCTCACTCCAACACACTTCTCTTTCTCTTTTCAAAAGGTAACTTTTCCAAAGTCTCGTGTACTCTACCGTGCGATGGGTGTCCTCGAACCTTCTCCAATGTGTGTTCTATATCATGACACAAGTAATCAAAGAGTGTCCCCTCTTCTTTTGCATCCCTTATCATTACGAACACACACTGACTTGCCTTTCGGAGTGCCATAGCAACTGAGCTCGCCGCATGACCCAATCATGTGATCTCTGAAAGGTCGTCAACCTCATATCACATGGTCACCAATTCTGACTGTTTTTTCATTTCAGCACTCTTCAAGGAGCCAAGCGCTTGTCACTAAGCATTCCTGTCTCTAAGTGGAAAAAGCTGAGATTAACAATTCACCACCACACCTTCTTTTAAGATATATATAATATATATATATATATATATATATATGTATATATATATATATATATCTATATATATATATATATATTATATATTATATATTATATAAGTCATATCACGGAAATGTGATATGACTTATAGATTGGCTACGTGCTATCAAAAGCACTACTACACTACCGGGGCCGAGGTGGGTTGATGTTGTCTCCAAACCAACGAATTAACTGAGCGCGAAAGGTACGTGAGGGTGAGAGGCGACATGAACTTTTAGCCTCTTGCGGTGGTATAGTAGGTAAAAGCTTCACTGACATTTCTGGATTTGAAAGGCTCCATGAGTTCGCGCCCATGTCCAGGCAAGTCTATTATCGAGAAAAAATTCCCCTTCGGTTAAGCATATATGAAAATATATTAATTCCGAGGTAGAGCGAATTAGATATTAAAGGACATTGTAGCTCGATATATATATATTATATATATACACACACCTCCCTCCAGGATCTCTCTCTCTCTCTCTCTCTCTCTCTCTCTCTCTCTCTCTCTCTCTCTCTCTCTGTGTTCGTCAGATCAGCGGGACTCTGCTTTGCATCTATGGAGATGAATGAGGCACAGGACCGGGATCATATTCTGCTCTTCTTCATAGTTAATCCCTGTGCATACAGTTCACCTTGCAAATGCTTTATGTTGCGGCTTATCCCGAAGAAAAGTAGCTGCTCCAATCCTTCGATTGCCTCTCTCAAAACAGCATGAATCTGGTTTTAAACCAGATCGCCCACTCTCCCTCCCTCCCTCCCTCCCTCCCTCACTCCCTCCCTCCCTCTCTCATGCTACATCGATCACCGAATGCCATAAATTGGCCGAAGAAAAGCCCTGCAACATATCACGGCTGGCTGGAAGCAGTAATAGCAGCATCTTCAACCGCTGATTGGTCATTACCGAAAAGAAAAAAAATGATGCAATTACGAATTGACGAAACAGACGCGCTTTACTTACAATTATAGATTTCAGAAAACAAATATTTTCTCAGCCTGCCTGGAGGCTTTTATAAAGCTAACGATGACTTTTGTTTCCGACATTTTCGCCGTCCGTTCAACTTCGACATTAGATCCAGCGCCGCCGATGATGATGATGATGATGATGATGATGGTGATGGCGGCCTTTCCAGCTGCCGACGGGTCCTGGAAATAGCCCAGAACAATGCCTCCCACGCGTTTCCAGTGGCTTTTGTGCGTCTAGTTGCAAGCACAGTGAACAATAGCTTCAGTGATCGAGCCTCTGTTTGCGAAGCGTTGTTTTCATCACCTGGAAATCATGATTTCTCACAAAGATTTTCAATCAGGTCATCGGAGATCCTAGATTTTTCTGGTACTTGAATTTTCAGGCTTTTGGGCCTTTAAGGATGACTGAAGTCACGCAGTGAGGTTTGGGAAGTTGTGAATTAGTAAAAGAAATATATTTTTGAATGGCGAAATCATTAATAAAAGTGTAAAGTTTCAAATGATCTCATTTATGACATAGTTAAAAGAATTTTTATGTTTCGTCGGATGTAGGTCACTTGAGATGTAAAAGAAGTTTGTGCACCTTTCAGGATCATGTGACGGGAAGAGATAACATTCAGATAGTTCGATTTGACTGGTTTGAAGAAGTAGTAACTTCTATTGCCAAGGAGGTCCGTAAAGTAGCAGTAGGTAGTACTACTCGTGCTCTGATTTTGTGATGCCTAAATTTTTGGAACTCAATAGATTATTGCATGAATTAATAAACCTTTGAAATTGTTCCATCGTGAAATTACGATGACTTTTTTTTTAATAATAACATCAAGATGAATTGGTTTGTAATTGACTGAAATTTAAGTGCTGGAATTGTTACCTGATGAGTTACTTACGATCTCAAAACTCGGGATTGGAAGCTTTCCATTAGGTGTTTATGTCAGTCTGCGTTTGATTCTTAAAGTAAGTAATGTTTGTTTGTATGGTGTTTTTACGTTGCATGGAACCAGTGTTATTCGGCAACGGGACCAACGGCTTTACGTGACTTCCGAACTACGTCATGAGTGAACTTCTATCACCAGAAATACACATCTCTGACACCTCAATGAAAATGCCCGAGAATCGAACTCTAGGCCACCTAGGTGGCAGACCAACACCAAGACGACCATGCCACTGAGGCGCTTAAAATAGGTAATGAATTGCAGTGTAGTTTACCTCAAATTTCAGAGTTTTTTCAATTTTTCATACCCATAGTAAACTAAATAAAGATAAAACTCTTTGTATATAAGTTCTTATTACAAGATCAAATAATATTATATCTTATGGAATGTGCTGGAAGATTTCAAGGCATAATTTGCTGTTCACTAACTTTTCTGAAATAATAATGCGGTCTCACCTGTTGTGTTTTGTAGAAATCTTTCTGCTTACTCGGCGAGTAAACCTACAAACTACTTTCTAGTAGTTGGGGGTAGGAAAGGTCTATGGAGAGCCTAAAAAGGTCTTAAAAAGGTGTTTCGCATTGAGTTTAGGATACAGGAATATTAGGATAGGATATTTATGATTTATTTATTAGAATGAAAATGTAAAAAATAAATAATGTGCACGTCAAGCAATCGAGAAAAATTATTTCTGATAAAATATAGTGCATTTATTTTAATTTCCGTTGGTGAAACAAGGCTTTATTTGACCATAGATTTTAGCAACGTTTCTATTTTTTTGGTGTCCTGAATTTAGGCTCTGTTTCTCTTCAGTCATTTTGTGTTTCTACTCATAACTGAGAATATATAAACGTGTTTCATTTGTGTCCTTTTATTTTGATCCTTGTCGTTCGTATGAGTTAAGTTAGGAATACAATGTTTACAACTTATGAGTAGGGGAAAATCTTGCACGAGTCCCAAGCAAGCTGGAGATCGGGTCAAACATTGTTTCACTTGAACATAAAAACAAGTCTTGTGGAGTATCCCATCTCTTTGGACAATCGAATGTTTGCTCTGAAATGAGAATTAATAATAATAATAATAATAATAATAATAATAATAATAATAATAATAATAATAATATCCTTTATTTCGGCTCAGGGCCATATACAATGAATATACAAAATACACAGTAACATACACAATCTAGATATATGAGACAACATCGTAAGAAAAATGAGTAATCGGCACTTATCCACAAAATAGCTGAGGTAGCATAAAAGATAGTAATCATAATACTGGTAATAACAGTAATAATATTGGTGAGAAAAAAAATGCATTGAGAGTTATTACAGTTAGTGCACAGATTATATAACTTAAATTCCTCAGCTATGTTCCCAACCTGAACTTGAGGGCTCTTTAGGGCGCTGGAACGACCTCAGGCGGAAGGAAAGCTTGGAAGAGCCTCAGCCACATAAAAGAGGTCCCTTTTCTTCACAGGTGAACGTTCCAGTGACCTGACCTCTTGTTTCATCTGTTTGATCTGGTTGTATCTCCAAGCTCAGTCCCTGACCTCTTGTTTCATCTGTTTGATCTGGTTGTATCTCCAAGCTCAGTCCCTGACCTCTTGTTTCATCTGTTTGATCTGGTTGTGTCTCCAAGCTCAGTCCGAAATCATTTTTCTCTCTACAGACCAACTAGCAGATCTATTTCGAGGCATCGCATTTCTTAAAGTCTACTGAATATCCGAGACGAGACTTCTGTGTACCATGTTTTGTACGGCCTAGCACTTCGCTAGGTACCGCCTTTGCTGCCCTCTCCTGCACCTGTTCCTATTCTCTGATTTGTGGTACCCTTCCTGAAATGTGGACACTAGCTTTGGACTTCATATTGCAATATCTGGTGCACAGAGTGATTAAGATCCCTTTGTTGAGAAATGGAAAGCTCTTTATGATTTATCCCACTGTTAAGCTTTGGCGTCTGCTGTCTTTAGATAGATAGATAGATATTTTATTGACCATTCTCCACAGAAACATCAAATACAATATTATGAAATTACACAACGGTCCAAATACATAAACTCATTTCACAAGTTACATTTCCTAAAAAGAAAAAAAGAAAATTAAAAAGAACTGTATTCAAAACAAATGGCAACAATAATTAATGTTAATTTTTTAAATAACACAAAAGAGATCATATCGAGAGCTGTTTAGAATATCCAATTCTATATCGACATGCAAGTCGACATGCGCAGCGAGTCCAAGGTAGAGGTCTTGATTAGAGGTCAAGAATATACTTACAGATCAAGCAGGAATTGAAGTTATGGGGTTTGGTTTGGGTTGCTTGTTCGCTTGTCCGCTTCATTTGTTTATCTCTCTTTATTTTGACGGAAGTGGTGGTCCTCGTGAAAGATGATAAGCAGTGAGTTTTGGGAGAGATATGAATGTATTATTTAAGGGGTTGTGTGGAATACCAAGGCTAAGCATTAGCGGAAGTTTAGGTCTGAGAACCCTCCTGCTCTGTGTGAGTTTGGCTGCCTTTTATGGTCTTTTTCAGTGAGCAGTTTGGTAGACCATTTGGGAGCCATTTAAAGTAGTGTATTACATCATAATGATTGTTTTTCATTATGGACCAACATTTGTAGGATTTCAGCTCATCACTTTTATGAAAGTGTAAATTCTAATATAGGGAGATATATACGAGAAAGCAGTTCAGAGGAGAGGAATCACTTAAATGGAGTGAAACTGAGAACAAAGGAGAGAGAGAAAGAGAGAGAATATCTTATGAATGTTTTGTAATGGTTTCATCCCAGTAGGAAGATGATCACATCGCCGAGAAACTCCCTTTCAGTGTTAACCATCGTGGCGGAACATGAGTCCTCAGGCTAAGTGTTTGCTTTTCTCTCAACCCAGGCTGAAACCTACAACCGTCGACTAACAACGAGGTACTACATAACCCACTACTTAGGTCAAGAAACGCGTCTTAAATTTTTTAGGGAAAGCGCCCATTCATCCCTCATCGTCCAATTCGGGAAACGATCACGGCTCCCTCAGTTTGAGCTGAGCAAGTTTACCTTTGCGCCACATGACCAGAGAGAGAGAGAGAGAGAGAGGGAATTACCAGACTCCAGGATTAAAGAGTACTCTACTAATCCTGACCAGACACAAGGAACTTGGCCAACGTAACGGCGGCGTCTTGCTGCCTCTTACACCCCAAGAAGTTGCTCCAGAATCCTCAGGAATCTTGTAACTAAGCAGCAACGTAATTGAGGGTCAGATTTAGGTCACTATGGTCTTGCCTTTTGTCTAGTGTTTCTGTCACACTATGATATTAATTGACGTTGGTTGATTATAGATATCCTTGTAATGACCACCTTCAAAACTGAGATTTAATCTTCTTTAAATCATCAGTCACTGGGAAAGGCAAACTCGGGTAATATGTTAGTTTGTAAAGTGTTCTTATTTCAAACTGTCGCCGCAGGGACGGAGTCAAGGCTCCAAAAATGTGTCCTCAGGCAAGAAGATCGGGCAGAAGAAGGTTACAGGGTAAATTTTAATGCCAAGTGACATTCAACTTGTCTGTGACTAATTACAATATTTAATGACAACGTTATTTTCTAGTAAAGGAATTAAAAAAGGCAAAATAACTCAATACAGGCCTAGATCACCTTTAAAGGTAAAACCGGAATCAACTGTTTAAAGATAAAACTCCTTCCCAAGTTAAGGTTCGGTGGGAACTCATTCAGTATAACTTGTAAAATTATAAGTGTTCTTTCTAACTAAAGAATTAGGAAAGAGATGCAACATCACCTAGAAAGGCGATTTTAAAGGAAACTTGATACTGAAGACTTCTCTTTAAACAAGAGTTATTATAAATAATTGTATTTGAATTATACCGGAGCCACTTAGGGTGTTCGATTTGCGACAGGTGGCGTTGGCGGTCACAATGCACAAGGGGACATGAGTCACAGTCTCGATACCTTCGCTGGAGGCCCCGTAGGAATAGGTCCAGTGGCCAGTAAAATGAAAACCCTGTCTTGTAATAATTTGTAGGTCGGTCTTTCATGCAAGACAGCTCTGAGGGAACCCGCCAAGACGGCCGTATCTGTGTCTGAGGATGACCGCGTCGTGTTTCTTTTAGTGTTAGTATTGCTTGTATTGCTTGCCTGCCTACGCCAGCCGTATCACCTTCCATAAAATACTAAATATAAGAGATCGGTTTTGGGCGAACCATGGGAATTTCGTTCGACGTTTGCATTTAATGTTTGCTAAAGGGTTCTACGGCCATGCTAAAAAAAACTAAAAAAATAAAAAAAAAACTGTCGGTGCCAGAGCTTTCGTAGAAGGGAGTCGTAAAGAGAAGAAGGCTGGAAAACAAAATGGCAATGACTTGCGCAGAGAACTATTAGATTTCCACGTTTGTCTAATTTTTTATTATTAGATGTGCTTGATCATCTAGAAGGAAGAGTGAAAAGAAAGGAAATGTGAGACATGTGTGATTACTACATAACAACAAACATCCAAAGAGATGCGGCAAACTTGTAATAGGTTAACCAAAGCTTGAATGATAGGGCTTCTCATTAAAGATTAAACAGACTCGAAGGATCTGTACAATACTGTAAAATGTAAAAAAAAACATTATGAAGGTTCCCTTCACGAAGGATGAGCAATTTTTAGCGTGGTTATTTGAGGAAACCTTTCAAGCACAGACTGTGGTTGCACCTCATTCAAAAAATATAGATTTTCGCTTACTAAAGGTCTGGTAGAAGTAATAGTAGTAGGCGGGATTTCCCGTTGAAATGGTTCCCTTGCTCATTCTGTTCCTCCTTTGTTAGTGTTTGCTTAGTTTATTGTCTCTGTAATACCATAAATCTGTTATAAATTCTTTCCTATTTTCAATTTCTTTTTTCGACAGATCTACCAATAGCAGTATATTATTAGCCACCAATTCCTCTTTATTTTCTTGATATGGCTGCTGCACAAATCGGTATCTATTGCTAATGTTGGCAGTAGAGTAAAAAATGTTCTAGATTTTGTTTGAAATGCAGAGTTGAACAGGAGCTTTGGATCCTAACCCTTGCAATAATCGAGGCGTGTATTCAGACTCAGTTTCTGATATGTCCTATGAAGTCTCTCCACGCTTGTAGGAAATAAGCCCCTTTGGTGGTTCACTGTACATACACACATACACATATATATGACAGGTAAAAATATTCTTTTACATCAGAATTCCATATTATAAAATGAGCCCATAAAAACGCCAAAATATAGAAGGTAAGTACTATATTTCAGAGACTGATGTCTCCCTCTCCAGGTAGGTAATGAATGAGAAAAGTTACAGAAAAGTTGGTATTTATACCAGGAGGTCCAACTACAAGTAAGTTCTTTCACTAGGTCACCCCAGTTGATAATTTCTCTTTAATCTTCTAAAGTATTGGTTGAAGGAAGATTTTTTTCTATAATATCCGAATCCCAGGCGCCCTTTGCGATGTTCTTTGTTGGATTAAGGCAGACTCCACCATTTGGCTTTTGTACCGACATTTGCTGCTATAAATTATACGTGACAAATTCCATTTTATTTTATGCTTATGGTTATTTATATGGTTGAAAATACCTGAGCTCTGTTGTCCATACCTAACTGACAATTTATGTTGTATTAATCTCTGGGGAAGTGATTTTCCTGTAAAACCGATATAAGATTGGTCATAGGCCAGGCATGAGATTTTATATACTCCTGTTTCTTTAGAGATTGGCTTTTATTGGACGTTAATCAGGGATTTGGGTAGAGTATTTGGGTAGGTAAAGGCCAAAGGGTTAGATTTTCCGAGTCTGTGTCAACGTCTTAATCCTGTCCAGGTGTGGGATTTTTATTTTATTGTTGGGTGTCTCTCTGGTCTTGTCTATTATACATAGTTGTTGGTCACTCATAAAAATGTTAGATTTGATATTTCTTAAGAGTTTTTTTTATCTAATATTATTAATGTTTATTTGTGGAATCTGAACAGACGTTGTAAAAGTGTGTAACAGGTGCCTCGTGTGTATGTGTTTAATGGTGATTTCGAAAATGGCCTTCTAAAATTGGTATACCAAATTTTTAGTAAGTCCGGTGCACTAAACTTAAACTTAAAAATTTTTACCATTTTTCCACATTTTGGTGTTGGTGATTTTTTGTGAATTTATCCATTTTTCTTATTGAAGTTATTTTTTGTGCATTTGTCCATTTTTTCTTATTGAACAGTGTGGTTTTTTATATATATTCTGTTTGGTTAACGCTTTTTGCAATTTTGGTATTTTCCACATTTTTCTGTTTTCATTTGCATTCACAATTTGATTAACTTAATTGTTTTCAATAATTAATCGTTGCACATTTAATTGAATTTAACACTTGTGAATTAATTTGCATTTACTCAGAATTTTTTCAAGTTTTAGTGTTGTTTAACACTTGTAATTAATTTCCAAATTTTAGTTATTACATAACACTTTTAAATTTTGATTTAATTAATTTTCTTGATTTTTGTGATAAATTAATTTTGATTTAATCTTAATTAATTCAAGAATTAATAAACTTTGTGATGTTTTCAAATAACAGTAAATTCCCTGAGATTGTGAATTTCACTTATAATTTTGAGTTTAATAATAAATTTTTGTATTTAAAATGTTTGTGTTTTTTTACCAGTATGTTTAATTTTGATTAAGTAGAAACATAGAGTGGTAATTGAGCTGCTTTCCTTCAATTTAATTGAAGTGAGTTAGAACCAGGGAAGTAATTAGACTTTGAAATCAGGGAAATACTTGGACTTTTAACGTGGTTGATGGAGTGATGCCCTTTAATTAATTTAATTACATATAAGATTGCCTCACACCTGTTTTAATGAACTTAGTCTGATTTTCTGCAATACTGGTAAGTTGTATAAGGGATCACTGTTGCCTTTAGAGTATTCAGTCGTATTTTACCCGTGATGAAGGTTCAGGTGTCTGGCTGTGGTGAGGTAACAATGAATGATTGGTAAGTGTAGTAACCAGATACTTGGCACTTCGTCTATATATATATATATATATATATATATATATATATATATATATATATATATATATATATATATATATATATATATATATATATGTTATATGTTACTTTCGTAATGCATATAATCCTCTCTAACTGTATGAAGAGTTATGAAATTGTTTGCAATATTTTCAGATTCCTTATTTAGCTTAAAGTTGGTATGTCCTGATAATGTATGTTCAGATTTCGCATAACATAGTTAAAAGTTAAGATAACGTAGAATGTGAGAAGAAAAAGAATTAACATTGTCGAAGCAGGAAGATATCTGTCACCAGTTGGGGTTGCGTGGTTCCAATTTTTTTTTTACGCATGCTATGTTCGTGTCTTGTTTCACACTTGTATTTGCCAAGTAATCACGTAGAAGGATTGCACCATCTTTCACAAGCATAAAACGTTTCACTTACGTCGATGCCTCTCATTTCATATTAGTAGTTAGAGATGTCTTTGTATTGAAAACTATC
>NC_061103.1:11891605-11917355 GCF_015104395.2 Macrobrachium nipponense | reverse complement strand
TTCCAGTACATTGATGTGAATGTGCTTGTCGTTCTCGTCCCACACTCCTGAAGTCAGCAACTCCTCCAGGTGTGCGCCCCATCCCTCGGTCGATGCGTCTGAGAACAGCTGCATGTCCGGGGGGGGAGTGCGCAGAGGCACTCATCTTAGAGGTTCCTGTCGTCCAGCCACCAGGCTAGGTCCTGCCCCCTCACCTCCTGTGTCAGTGACACTGGAAAGCTTGGGGATCCGTCGCCTGTGACCAACTCTCCTTTAGTCTCCACTGAAGAGACCGCAGGTGAAGACGCCCGTGAGGGACTAACTTCTCGAGTGACGACAGGTGTCCGATCACGACTTGCCATCGCTGAGCTACCTGCTTCCTGCCGAGACAGGAACTGGTTGGCTGCCTCCCTGAATCTGCTGATCCGCGAGTCTGCGGGGAAGACTCGCCCTGCTACCGTGTCGATCAGCATACCCAGGTACTTCATCCTCTGCTTGGGCTCGAGATCGGACTTTTCGAAGTTCACAACGATCCCCAGATCGCGACAGAACTCGAGCAGGTCGATCCCTGTCCTGTAGCAACTGCGAGCGGGAGCTCGCCAGGACTAACCAATCGTCGAGATACCTCATCAGACGTATCCCGTGCGAATGGGCCCAAGCACACACCAGAGTGACCACTCGCGTGAACACCTGTGGGGCGGTTGAGAGACGCCGAAGCAAAGTGCCCTGAACTGGTACACCGTCCCGTCGAGGATGAGCGGAGGTACTTTCTGGAGGACTGATGAATGGGTATTTGGAAATACGCATCCTTCAAGTCCACTGAAAGCATGAAATCGTTCTCCCTGATGGAAGTCGAGCACTGAGCGTGCCGTCTCATCGTGAACCGGGTCTGGCGAACAAACCGGTTCAGGGAGAGAGATCTATCACCGGGCGCCAGCCCTCCCACCCGTAGGACTTTTTTTTTTTTTTTCCACCATGAAGAGTCGACTGTAAAGCCCGGTGACTGATCCGTGACGATTTCTACAGCTCTCTTGCTCAGCATGGTCTTGATCTCCTGTCTCAATGCTACGTCCTTCGATGACCTGGAACGTACGACTGGCTGTTGGAACCGGTTTGGGTTGGAGGTGAGGGTGGCCGAGATTCGAAGGGTAATAGATATCCCTCCCGAAGGACATCTACAATCCAGGTCTCGGCGCCGTAGCGCTGCCAAGTTGCCCAATGGCTGGCCAGGCACCCCCCACTTCCGGCAGCAGGTGAGGGGGAACGCCGTCCCTAGCGTTTCTTTCCCCCTTTCTTCGACTTCTTCCCAGAGCCTCACGGGAGGAGGAGGGCTGGGAGGAGGGCTGGTTACGGCTCCCTTGGTAGAAGTCGAAGAAAACAGAGTCTTTCCCCGGGGCTTCGACGCAGCTACCGTCTTAGCCACCGAGGAAGCGCTAGCCGAGCTCTTAGAACTTGGCCACATCCGAGGGCTGCCCAGAAGCCTTCGAGACTGCCTGGTGAACCAGACGGTCACTGTCGTCAGTGCGCCGTCTGTCCACCGCAGCGTCCACCATCTCTCCTGGGAAGAGAGACGTGGAACTCCGTAAAGGTCCGTTGCGAAGTCCCAACGCCGCTTCACGCCCGGCCGGCCCTGGAAACCCGAGTAAGGACAGCGTCCTTCGTCGGTAGTACCAGGTTGGCCACAGGTTCACCGTCTGGTGGGCAAGGAAGGAGATGGCTTTTTCTTCCTCCAGACTGGCAAAGTCTCTCCTGAAGGCCGAGTCATCTTCGGGAGAAATTCCCCCGGAGTTGGCTGCGACCTTAGATACTGTGAGGGACCACAGATCTAGCCAGGAGACGGCCTGGAAAGCTGCCATGGCAGTAGATTCCAGGCCGAGTGCCTCTTGCTGCGAGAACCACAGGGTTCACCTGTTTGGGCGGCATCGGGTCTTCAGATGGCAGTAAAAACGCCGTTGTCGCAGCAGAGGAGGTGGAAGCAGCTTGCTCGACCTGCCAGACTTAAGCGAACCGTCTTGTCCGGAGACAAGCGATTCAACCTGGTCCAGCACTGAGTCCAGCAAGCTCAGAACGCGGCAAACCCACCGTCGGTCGGGTTCCCTTCTTGGGCGCAACGACTCGAGCCGGGACGTGGGCTCGGATGGTGGGAGCGGCGATCCTTCCGCGAGGTCGTTGTGCTGACGAATCAGCGCAATAACCTCGGCAAAGTTCCTCTGGATCTCAGGAGTGACTGCGTCCTGCGGAGTCGGACCGTCCAGGTCCCTCAAACAGGAGCATCTCCCGAGACCCTCCTCCCTCAAGGGGAGGAACAGCGACAGACCCCTCTCGGTCTCCTCCAACAACCTGTGCGTACGACCTGGCCGGCCCGAGAACCGTGCCTGTACGTACGACGACGTGGTGGGATCCTGAGGGCGCACACCCCCTCACGATCACTCCTCAATACCTCGCCCCTCCCGGTGTAACCCGAGGAGGTTTGAAGGTATGGGAGAGGCAGACCTGACGCTCCCTCCTCGCTCGCTGGCAGAACCAGCGGCTTGGAAGACTGCAGGCGATCGCCAACCCGCGGTGGCGATCGAGCTGCAGACCTAGTCGAGCCGTCTCGCTGTGGAGACCGGCTGGACCGAGAACAGCGGGCCCCGGTCTCGTGTGTCAGAGAGCTGGTGCTGGTCGCCGTACCCGATCGCTCTCTGTGAGAGTGACGGTCAGGCGACCGGCGAGCTCACTGTCACGGTGAGATCGGTGGCGTATCCTCACGGTGCGTCAGTTCGCTGGTACCAGCCGTGGCTGGTGCCGCGAACGGGGGGACCTCTTCCCAGCCTCAGCCCGTGGCCGTCATGGACCGTCACGTCCGCCCGGGTAGCCAGCTGCTCGCCGCGAGAGCGAGAGCTGGTCTGGTGAGAGTCGCGTGAGCGGCTGTCACCAGTCTTCCGCTCCGTGCCGTGAACCTGACGCTGAGCGGACTCAGAGGTCTGGTTCTTGGCTGTACGGCCGCTGTTAGGCGACCGTACACTCGGTACCTACCTCTCGCGAACGAGAGGCCGAGACGGACCCTGCTGCCGTGGCCGAACCACTGACAGCAGGTGAGGGAAGTGCCGGTGTTAGCCGGCACTCCTCTGGTCCCCTACCCCGTAGTCTTCTTCCTTGCGGAAGAAGAGACGGGTCTGCCCCCGAAGGAGCAGGGTGACCAGCGGAAGAAAACCCCCCCCCGTCTCACCAGAGCGAGACGGGCCCTTAGAGGTTCCCGAAGGAGGCTTCGTAGGGGGGGGGGGGGAGGCGACCTTCTTCTTCTTCGGCGGGGGAGCCTTAGAAGAAGAAGGGGAAGAGGCGGCAGACGACGACGACGACGAAGAAGACGATGAAGACGACGACGACACCTTTCCTCCTCTTCTTCTTCTTTTCTTCGTCAACCTCCTCAAGGACCGATGTCAGATCTGTCATCCAGAGCGGAGCCGGGGCCCCCCCCCTGGGGCTGCTTTTGCCGGAAGCAACAGGGCCCGGACGACGACGGTCCGAACAGATCAGCATCGGGAGCAGCGGGCGCCAGGAACAGGAACAACATCAGCAGGTGCAGCATCACAGGAACGGCAGAAGAGACAGCAGGAGCAGGTACAGGAACGGCAGCAGTGGTTCAACGTCACGTCCGTGGACAGCAGCTGGGCAGGTACGGCAGGTACGGCAGACTGTAGGCGGTCCAGATGGGCGGGACCAGCGGCACAGACAATCCTAGGTACCGGTGGGAGGTCCAGGGGCGAGCTCTTCGGGCACACGAAGTCCGGTCGCGGCAGCACGGCAAACCCAGGTGGCGGCATCACACTCCCCCGAGGTACGGCGACTGGCCCCTGCACCGATGTAGTGGGTGTCACAGAGACCGCGTGCGGGGTGTACACCAGGTGAGGAGGTGAAGCGTAGCCGGGTGTTGTAAGGGTCGTGGTGGTGGTCGTGACCGTAGCATGGGTGACCGCCACGGAGCCAGCGAGATGGCTAGAGCAGCCCCTGGACACCTCGGCACGCCCTGCAGCCCCAACGATGCCCACAACCTGTCCGAGGTCATCCTTCGCGGCAACCGCACCTGAGGAGGCAAAAGTCGGGTGATAGGGGGATCCTCTACCCGTTCGCGCGAAGACGAACGGATAGAGGACCCAGAGTACAACTCGACGTCAGGGTATCTAGCGCCCTCCTCCACGCTCGACAAGTCGGAGGAGGAGAAGGACCTAGAAACCCCCCCCCGAAGGGGAAGGCGCGATACGTGGAAGTTGAGCGGGCGGCAGGAAAGAAGACGAAGTGTCCGTCACCAAAGGAGTCGCGGGAGAGCTTTCCGACGACTCCTTTGCAGGCCTTCGCTTCTTCCTGCCCTCATACAAAGTCCACTGCGCCTCCGACCAATTATTGCAAACATCACATGGCTCGGCTATTCGGGTGCATTCGCGCCCCCGACACCGAGCACACAAAATATGAGGGTCTATCTCCGGGAAAAGAAAGAGCGGAACTTCCCGCATTTACGCCTTCGGTACCGGGCATAGTCTCCGTGGGGTAGCGAGGCGAGGAGATTCCATCATTAATCAATAACACTCAGATAATATGAAAAGAGAGAAATGATTGTACTTACAATGAATTCTTTCATACACAAACACAACCATATACTCAAGAAAGCAAACGACGAGAAGCGGGCAGAGAGCGTCGAACACACACGTCCACTCGCTGTGAGGCCGAAAGCAAAAGTGGTTTGTTTACCTCCCAGTCGCGCGCGCGCGCCTGTCGGACACAGCAGTTAACTACCGAACACTTGTTCGAAAGCTTACGACCTATACCAGCTGCCGCTAGTACCTTCCTATTGTAAAAGGACCGAAGGTTTTGTATGCCGTGTCGGAACAAATACAATGACTCGGCGGCGAGCGAGCCGCCCTCGGCACCGAGACATAATTCAAGGGTTCAATTCATGAAAAGAGAGGAAATCGCCGCATCTACGGCGATAATTCCATGTTGGTTCATAATTAAGTAATGAAAATGAAAACAGTGTACTTACAGTTTCATTTTCAAGTCAAACAAACCATTAGTAGAAAACACAATATAAACAAAGCATACACGACGATGAAGCGGGCAGCCAGAGCGCATGACGAACACGTCCTTCACACCCGCGGCCGAAAGCAAAAGTGATTTGTTTACCTCCCAGTCGCGCGGCGCGCGACTGTCGGACAAGCCAGTTTAACTACCGTCTACCCCTTGTTTCGAAGCTTACGACCGTTTCCACCAGCTGCCGCTAGCTACTTCCTATTGTAAAGACCGATGGTTTGTATTACGTATCGGAACAATGCCGCCTTTCCCACTGAGTCTTGAAGGAGGAAGGGCGAAAGTCGACTGCCCTGATCCTTCCGACGTTCCATCCAATCCTGCAAACTTCTTGAAGGCTCTCTGGTGGACAAGGAAGTCTTCATCTCCACCACTTCCGAAACCTTCACCGACTTCGAAGACGAAAACTGAGAGGGTGGAGACTTAGGAGCTGCCGGCGGAACTTCTCACCAAACGAAGAACGTAAAAGACGAACCAGCACATTGTAGTCGGAAACCGACGAAACTGAGACGGCTGTTCTTCCTCCACTGAGTCCGCCGGACTACTAAGCTATCCTTCCTCCCGAAGAGGCAAAGGAGATTGAACCTCTGGAGAGGGCGTGCGCCCAACGGGTCTAGCCTTCAACAAAGGCTTTCGAGGATTACTAATATCAGCCTCTTCAAAGCGACCGACCTTCTGTCGATCTTTAGAGCTCGAACCACGAAGAGCGTCCTGACCGCCGCGTCTGCGCGTCAAAGAGAGGTTCTCTTAGTCTCCCTCGAGGAGCGTCCTTACGTTTCACGCTCAAGCGTCCAGCTTTCGCTTTCAAAGCGTCCTTTTGAGCGCTCTCGAAGCCTTCTCCACAGGCAAAGCGTCAAGCAAAACATCCCGACGAGCGTCTTCAAAAGCGTCCTGCCGAGCGTCTTCAAAGCGTCCTCCAAGGCGTCCTGTCGAGTGTCCTCAAAGGCGTCCTGACGTGCGGGCGGAGACAGAGACGAACGAGGAGACGGAGAAGGAGACTGCCTCGTCCTCTTGACAGGCAGTCTAGCGTCCTTCCTTCGTTTAGGCTCAACTGCTGCTGGGCGAGTCTTCCGAGCCATTTAAGGCCGACAATTGGTCTTGAAGCGACGCAAGAATACTCTTCGTTGGTGAAGAACCGAGAGGAGGTGAAGGGCTGCGCCTGCGAGAAGACGAGGGGCGGGGGGACGCCTCCTTCCTTCTCACAGGTACAGCAACCTGCCTCTCCGAGGCACGAGAGAAGCGCTTCTCAGCGTCGTCCTCGGACGACGTCCTACCTCTCTTCTGTGGAGGAAACGCGTCATACGACGCATGGCGAAGACCGCAACGAGAGCGGAGAGAGGGGACGTAAAGCGTCCTCCCTAGGAAAAGTCCTTTCAACGGACGCGAGTCTCTCCGAGCGCTCCACCCCTTACGCGGGGAGGGCGCCTCGGACGACGAAAACAGTCCTTAAGGATGCGAGCCTGAGCACGCTCCTTGGCAGCCTGGGAAGTAGCAACAGGTCCTGCCGAAGGGACGCCAGATCGGTGGGAGCCCCGTACAACCCTCTTGCGGCTTTCGACATTGCCCACACCTGAGTTCGGGGAGTCCGACAGAGGTCTAGACCTAGAGGCATTATGGGGCCGATCTGACGCCCCCTCCACAACACTAGGGGCACGATCCACACACTTTACTCGAGCCGTTTTCAAGGGCCAACACTTTGGACTCTAGAGTGCGTAATGACTCTAGAATCAGAAAAAGGGCATTACCTTCTCCAGACACAGAACTAGGGCCCTCAGGCAACAACAACAGGATTAGGTGAAGCAAATTCTACTGGTGTTAAAATAGGAGAAATGTTACTTCCCTTACCTTTCGTAGAACCGCTCTTGGAGGAAGACCTCCCGATCATATCGCGCTCCAACTTACGCCGATAGGATTCATACACCTTCCATTCATCCTCAGTCAAACTTTTGCATTCAATGCAACGATCAACCAGCAAACAAACATGCCCCCTACACCCCATACATACTGTGTGGGGGTCTACCGATGATTTCGGTAGCCTCACCTTGCAATCACTTCTCACACACACTCTGAAGCTCACTGAACTTGATCCCGACATCACGTTCATAGAAAAGCCAATCCAAAATCCAAAAACAGTCCACTATCGCGTATGCCATCCAACAATGCCAGAGTCAAAACCAAAAGTCAATCAGATACTTATAACGAGTCAAATCCAAAAATCCTGGGCGGAGGTCTGTAAACAGGTGTACCGACCGGCGACAGAAAAAATATGAATAGAAAATGGGAATGGTTCCTGATATCCGCCTCCCGCGGCGGGAATGGGTACTACCACCTGGCCGCCCACTGCGTGTGCCGCGAGTTTTGAAATTCTGTCGGACTTCGGAGAATACAGCTATATATATATCTGCCAGGTAAGTTTCATGAACAAAAAGAATTTTAAGTAATATTTATTCGGACGACTGTAATTAACCCCCAGGGCCAGTACTAAACACAGAGAAATACATTGGACGCCCCAACCCCTAGTGGATGTCGTATCCGCGGTTACGTTTCTTGCAGGGTAATTCTAAAGAATAGTTCCCTATGAACTGCAAGGAACATAACCGCGGATATGACATCCACTAGGGATTGGGGAGTCCAATGTATTTCTCCATGTTTAGTACTGGCCCTGGGGGTTAATTACAGTCGTCCGAATAAATATTACTTTAAATTCTTGTTCAGTAAGTAAAATAACATAGGAAAACATTAATTGTCATAGTCTAGGCCACCGTGGATTGCTTCTGTAGAAATACCCAAATAGATACACTAATTTTACTTATACTTCCCAATTTTGTGTAAGTCTTATACCCAGTTTGGAGGGTAAACACATACCAATTGATAACACTGATAAACAATTGAAGAGCGCAAAGAATGCCGTACTTCCCTTGGATAAGTAGTGGTTGGAAGTCGTGTTTACGATTGTTGTGATGAAAGTGCCCTAGCGTCTATGGGTACAAGTGGTGAGCGGATTTAGCACAGGAAATGGGAAGTTTGTTGACACAAGTGACTCCGCAAACATCGAGATGGCGTCAATCTTCTAAACAATTTTAATTGTAAGTAAAAATTTCGAAAGAATATTGGTGTTGTGGGCCTGCGTTGGCCACCCTTTTCATTACCCTCTGTTTAAGTAAATCTTAAAATATGGCCTTAATTTCTATCTTTGGAGAAAATACTTACTTCGAAAGGAGAGTAGAGGTCTTGAGCCCCTCCTCTCACTACCAACAACTCATGACCATCTCCGGTGTCAGGACATGTTAAGGTAATTTTTCGGAGGGTGGCCAAATACGAGGTAGTCGGTGAGTTGGCCCGTCCAATCGGTTGTTTACCCTACTTCAAAAGGAGAGTAGAGGTCTCGAGGTGTTGCTCTCACCACCAATGACTCGTGACTGGTGCCCATCTCCGGTGTCAGGATGTGTTATAGTACTTTTTCGGAGGATGGATCAACAAGCAGCCAAGACTGGATCAGCTAGTCCACTCGGTTGTTTCCCATACCTTAGGTAGGTGGGGCGACTTCACTTACGTCATTAGCCTAGGTAAGGCTGAACCCTTAGGTAATGTGCCATCCTTCCTGGCAGAAGACCCACTTGTGTAATGAGTATACTAAGCCTAAATTACACCAAACGTCACCCTAAGCTATCTATATCTACCTATCTATCGAAGTGCCATGTCTTGGAAATTGGCAGTCATTTGCCTTCACCTCTCTCGATCTGGACGGCGTGTGCGTTTCTAAGTTACACTCTTCAGACTTCTATTATGACATCTAACGTATCACCAGTAGCATACTTACTTATTTGTAAAGATAATAGGCCTTATGCAATGTTCGCAGTAGTAACTATAGCCAAATAGTAGAGACGTATGATTGTTTCTTCTTGAAGAATTACCACGCGTGACGCGTTACTAGCTGTAATAGACTAAGTATTAGTAACAAACATGACCGCCTTTGTAAATGCTCCCCGTCTCATTTTAGCTTGCCTATAGATGTGCTCATTCGATTTCTATGGCGCCATACTCTTTCTCCTCTAAGCAGAACTGTGAAATATTCAATATAAACTATAAATTATTCCTTGAATTAAATCTACTCCTCATATCACTGGAAGTTGGGCAACAGATTCTCAAAATTTTCATTTGCTTCTTCACTCTGCCAATATTGTTTATAGTTACTCTTAAATCTGTTTTTATTGTATGTGATGTGATCTACTTGCTAACGATGTGTTATTATACGATTTAAATTTTATACTAATATCCAGTGTCGAATTCTGACTATTTTCTGCTTCGTAATTTTTTGTCTGCAGTTTATAATTTTTTTCTTTTTTCTTTCAGTTGCTCAATTACTAAGATGTAGCCTACGCCTGACCTTTTCAAGTATTCTTTAATCTACGGCGTTCTTCTCTTTTCATAATGGTTCATGTTGCTTTTGAGCGTAAGTCATGCCTCAGACATTTTAGTTTGCTATTAAATCTTTTAAGTAACAAGATCACATCATAAACCTTGGAACTTTCAGTAACGTCCTGTATTTGGTTCAACTAGTTTTGCAGAACTTTTCTTAGTCCTGTCAGCTTCACCATTTCCCTGGTATACACGAATGCTGGCATTGCTGACCCTCTCCGACACAACTTACCTATCATTACACAGCTGCAACTTTTCTGTTTATGAAAGAATTTTTCTTGTACACCATCTACGTAGCTCTCTCAAGCAGTCTTTTGTAACATTGGCAGAAACCCTTTGATCATTTGTTTTTACCCTGTTTTATACATCTCATTGCATTTAATTTATACATCATTCATACTGTAACAGTGAATGCATACCGATAATTTAATTTTACCTTTATTACCTGAAAACACTGCCAGGTTCTCAGAAGAAACCATTTTTCAAATCTGATCTTTTTTCTGCAGGTTGTCTGTGATCAAATAACTAGCATGAGACTATAACTGATCCATTGCATTTGTTTCTAACGCGGTCTATTGCATTCATTATTCCTATTCTATATATTTCAGACAAAGATAGTGGCGGATTTGAGGGGGGGCCACCTGGTCACGTGGGTCCTCCATCGATAGATTAATATGTAAATCTCGGAGCTATAATTAAATTTTGATCATGTTTATTCACTGCACACAACAAGTAAACTATTGATAGAAACACTGAAAACAAAATTATGTAATTTGTTTTTTATGCATGTATTTAATGCTTATATTTGCCAAGGAAACTTCACCTACTACTTCTTTGCAAGCTATAGGTGTTGGAAACACTGTAACAATCTTCAAATCTCTCTCTCTCTCTCTCTCTCAGCGGCGTCAATAACCTCGTCGTTGCGACGCCAGGAAGAACTAATTAATCAATCAATCTCTCTCTCAGACACACATTGATAGAAACGACTTGTTGTTAAACAGCCAACACGGTTTCAGACAAAACAGATCCTGCCTATCGAACCGCTCGGAGTTTTTTTTCATAACATGCCTGGTATTTACGACAGTAGTGGAGCAGTAGATATACTCTACTTAGATTTCCAAAAGGCCTTTAACAAAGTTCCACACAAGAAACTAATAACAAAAGTTAGAGCTTTAGGAATTGCAGGAGAAATAGCAGACCGGAAGGAAGACTGGCTAACTAATAGAAAACAGTTGTAATGAATCAGAATGGGATGTGACAAGCAGAGTTCCTCAAGGTTTTGTCTTTGGCCCGCTCTTGTTTTTTATTTGCATTAATGACACTGATGTAGGCTTAACTAGCAGGATAGCAAAATTTGTAGATGACACCAAACTAGGTGTAAATGCAGCAGATCCAGATACGGTGGAAAGTTTAAGAAATGATCTTAGGAAAATAGGAGAGTGGTAAAAAATATGACATATGTCTTTTAACCTGGATAAATGTGAAGTGTTACGAATAGGAACAAACAAACCTTATGCCAACTACATGCTGATTGGGAATGGCAGAAATAGTGTAGAACAAGAAGAGTACCTTGGAGGTATTATTACCAAGGAAGTAAAATCCACACAAAAAAAGCTGAAAAGGCACAGAAACTAGTGGAGTACATAAAGAGGCATTTCAGATACAGAAACAGTACAGTGCTGTAGCTCTACACATCAATAGTTAGACCACATCTAATCTTTAATATGCAGTACGGTTTTGGTCACCAACAGTAAGAAAGGACATAAATAGACTAGAAGGTGTACAAGCAAGGGGCACAAAGTTAATTCCATCCATCAGGCACTAGACGACTAGAGAGCCTGACCATGTATGACCTAATAACACGAAGATTGCGAGGACAACTAATAGACATTCAAAATACTGAAAGGCATAACAAAGGTAGACAGTAACCTCTTCACATTAAACAAAAACAAGACAAGAAATAATGGATGGTGTGAGGACTGGAATCAGACAAGAGAAAGCTCAAACTAACTTTATTGAGCAGAGATGGCTGTATGTGAGGCAGCAGTGCGGACGGATACATAGTGTCCGTCACACACACACACACACACACATTGGACAGGGCCCCTGCTGCGATTGTTTCATTGCAGCTGAAAATATACATATACCTTAGTGCAGAGAGTATATTTTTACATTATATATATATATATATATATATATATATATATATTATATATATATATATATTGGCGGATAGGGCGTGAAATGCTCTACATTTTGGTATATGGTATAAAAAGTATGTGCAGAGGAAGGACGGACACTTGGCAAAATACCGTCTTTACAAATACTCCCCCTCCCCCCAAGACAATGATTAAGTAATAATCGTTGGCTGATTGTCAGTGGAATCTTGCGGGGGACTGGAGGAGTCTGTGGGTTTGAGATTCCATCCGTTGGGGGACATCTTCTCCTCCCGGCAGATGATGCGGTGCGGTCCTCAGTAGGGTCTTGCTAGGGGTGGGCGGGTGGCGTCGTTCCGTATGAAGACATACTTGCAGGAGTCCAGGGCCCTCGGTCGGAACTGCTTCCTCCTGTCAGTGTAGGTCTCTCGGAGTTTTGCCAGTGGGATGTTGGGGTTGTCGCTGTTGGCGGGGAAGAATTCACGTGGCACTATCAGGGTCTCGCCTTAAACCTTCTCTGCTGGTGATGGGTTGCTGTTGGATCTTGGGGCGGTGTGGAGGCCGAGGAGGACCCATGGTAGCTGTGCCTTCCAGTCGTATGGTGCTTGGCCCCCATCAGGCATCCCAGGGAGGTCCAGAGTTCTGAGGTGATGTCGTCTGGCACTCCGAAGTGGCTGATCCAGCTGGATAGGAGGGCTTCAGTGCAGGTGTCTGCAGTGGCTTCTGACATTGGGGTGGCTTCTGGCTAACTGATGCCCGAATCTCCACCTGGGTTGAGGGAAGGTGCCTATTCCTGATTCGGTGTGCCTTCCTGTCTTGCTGCTCTGGCATGCAATGCAGTTTCTGGCTCACTCCCAGGAGTCCCTCTTGATGCCATGCCAAACGAACCTTTCGGTCATGAGTCTGGTTGTCGTGTGGGGTGATGGGTATGAGAGACCATGGATCATGTCGAATACCTGCTTCCTCTGGAAGGCGGGCATCAGGGGGCGTGGGTGGCTGGTGCTGGTGTCGCAGAGGTGCGTTGTATTGGAAGGGCTGAAGGGAATGTCCTCCCATCAGAGAGTGGTGATGGCAGCCTGGTAGGCTGGTACTTCAGGGTTGGAGGCTTGCTCATGTGCTAGGTCCTTGTAGTCCACGCCGAGGTGCAGGGAGTTTATCTCGATCCTTGAGAGGGCATCGGCTACAGGGTTCCTTCCACCCAGGACGTACTTGATGGAGCACCTGAATTTGCAGACGACCGTGAGGTGACGCTGCTGTCTTGTGGACCAAGTATCACCCGCCTTGACAAAGGCGTGGACCAGCGGCTGGTGGTCCGTCCTTATGGTGAATGGGACTCCTTCCAGGAGGTACTTGAAGTGGCGGACGGCCTGGTAGACAGCAAGGAGCTCACGGTCAAAGGTGCTGTACCGGGTCTTGGCGGGTTTCAGCTTCTTGCTGAAGAAGGCTAGTGGCGTGGTGACCCCAGTGACCAGCTGTTCCAGGACAACGCAGCATGTGGTGTTGCTGGCATCGGTGGTGAGTGTCAGGGGCACTTCGGGGTTCTGGTGAGCCAGGGTTGTGGCTCTGCTAAGGGACGACTTGGTGTGGTCGAAAGCATGCTGTTGGGCTTCTCCCCACATCAGCTTCTTTGGCTTGCCCTTCAGGACAAGACCTCAGTCAAAGGATACATGGTGCAGGCGATGTCCGGGATGAATCTGTAGTAATTCACCATCCTGATGAACTCTTGGAGGGCCCTGACTGTTGTCTTGGCTGCCGTTGGCGTCAGGAACTTCTCCACTGCAGTCACCTTCGATGCCATGGGAACTACTCCTGCTGGGGTGATCTTGTGGACGAGGAAATCCACCTTCTCTGTGCCAAAGGTGCACTTGTCAAAACGGACGACAAGCCCGTTCGCCCAGACGTGGTTCAGGTGCTCCTCCGGCGATCTGGAAAATATGAGGATGTTGTCCACATAGCAGACACAAAAGGGTAAGTCACCGAGGATGCTGTCCATAAGGCGCTGAAAGGTGGCTCTGGCGTTCCGCAGGCCAAAGGTGGAGAAGGCAAACATGAAGGACCCGAAGGGCGTGATGATCACCGTCTTCGGGATGTCATCGAGATGGACTGGAACCTGAAAGTAGGACTTTAAGAGGTTGATTTTAGAGAAGATCTTTGCTCCGTGGAGAGGCCCGGTGAGGTCCTGCATGTTCGGCAGTGGGTAACTGTTGAGCATGGGGATGAGGTTCAGGCAGCGGTAGCCGCCGCAGGGCCTCCACATACCGTCTGCCTTCTTCATCATGTGGAGGGGGGACGCCCACGAGTTGCTGCCTTCCTACAGATGCCCATCTGCGCCATTTCTGCGAACGCGTTCTTGACTTTCTGAAGGAGCTTCGGCAAGAGGCGGTGGAAATTGGCGTGCGTCGGGGGTCCTTGGTGTCGATGTAATGGTATACACCGTGCTTGGGCACAGCCCCTGCCACCTGGCAAAGCTCAGGTTGAAAGACATTCGGGAACTCTTGTAGGAGGGAGGCGTACCTGTGGGAAAATACGCAGCAGATGGTGGGAGCCCTGGGTCCTGTGGTGAGTGGGGAAGAGAGACAGGTCTCGGTGTAAGGAGGAGATGGCGGGCTACATCAACTAAGAGCCTGTGGTGGGCTAGGAAGTCCGCCCCCAGGAGAGGGATTCGTACGTCGGCGATGAGGAAGGGCCAGGTGTAGTCCAGCCCAGGAACGTGATGGTCTGGGTCCTGGTGCCATAGGAACGGATGGGGGTTCCCTTGGCGGCTGCAAGGGCGGTCGAGGGTGCAGCTGCGGTCCTCTGCGAAGGGCGGGAACACTGACAGCACGGCACCAGCGTCAACCAACATCCTGTCACTGGAGGTGGTGTCCTCGACATAAAATCCTCTGGGGTGAGACTTTGTTACTGCCACTACCAGAGGGTGGCGGCCTTGTGTGCTGCCTCCGTCATTTTTTTTTGGAGGCACGAAGGAGCAGGGGCTCTTGCACTTCCTTGCCTTACTGCCGAACTTCTGGTGGAAGCGGCACCAACTGTTGTCCTGGCAGGGTTGCGAGGTTCTCCTTTTCTGGGAGGCTGCGCTGATCCCTGCCTCCTTGGGTTCCTCCTGCTGCAGGCTGTTAGCTGATGGTGGGGTGGAGAGTTTTGTGGCCTGGGTGGCGGTGAACGGGCCGAAGGCTGGCTGAACCAGGGCTCTCCATGTCCAGGTCTTCCACGTCAGGGATCTGGCTGCGGACCTGGGGCGCGAATTGGTGGAGGAAGAGCTGTCTGAGGAGGCTTACCTCCTTCCTGCGTCCTTGGTGGTCTACCTCCGGCAGTAGTTCCTTTAACTTGTGCCAGGCTAGCCTCGGGTCCACGGTCGAAGATATGGGCAGCTCTCTCGGGGATCAGGAGGGAGAAGGCCTGGATGAGCTGGGTCTTAAGGTCTTTGTAGAGCAGTGCTCAGGGCTGGCTGGCCATCCAGGGGGCGAGGTGGTTAAGCACATCCTCCGGGAAGGCTGCAACGATGAGATCTGCCTTGGTTCCTTCCCTGGTGATCCCGTGGAGCTGTTACTGGATCTCTGCACAGTGTAGCAAGGCTGCGACGTTCTGTCTGGAGAAGGGCGGCAGTTTGACTGAGTGGGGCTCTGCTGGCACGGTGGCGATGTGCAAGGACGTTGATCGGGGCGTGGGTTGGGGCATCGAGGGACCACCTGGGGAGAGCATGGATTATGCCATGGGTCGGGGCGTCGAAGAACAAGAAGGAACGGTGATACAGCTCCATGTTTTGAGCTGAGTTCTCCATGTCTGCCAGCTCACTCTCATGGTCAACAGGTGTCATAAACGGCGGGCCAAACCGTAAGATAAACGCCAGAACACTCCTGTAGGGGACGTGCCGTTGTGAGTCCGCTAATGGTGTTGTGGTCGACCGCGGATAGGAGCACCAGAGAACCTAGACTGAGCACCGTATGGGTGCATTAAAGGTTTTCTGGGGTAGGAGGCCTGAGACACTACTTTCCAAATCCGGAAGGTCACCAGTTGTGAGGACTGGAATCAGACAAGGAGAAAGCTCGAACTAACTTTATTGAATAGACAGCTGAATGAGGCAGCAGTGCGGACAGAAACGTAGTGTCCGTCAAGTACACACATACAAAAGGGACGGGGCCACAGCTGTGATTGTGTTTCATCGCAGCTGAAAATATACATATATCTTCGTGCAGAGAGTACATTTTTACATGATATATATATATCGGCGGATAGGCCGTAAAATGCTTTACATTTTAGTATATGGTATAAAAAGTATGTGCAGAGGAAGGACGGACATTTGGCAAAATGCCGTCCTTACAATGGAAACTAGAACTGAAGATATACAACACACTGCATTGTGGGAACTTCTTCACATACAAGATATGTGACACATGGAATAAACTACCACTAGAAGTTGCAAACAACAGCAGTGTAAATAGCTCAAACGAAAGTTAAACAAAATCATTAGAGCACTGTGAATGAATTATAAAACCTACTCTTAAAGATTAGTGAGCACTTGATTTCTCCTCTGATGGACAAATAAGTTTTTGAGACATCCTAATCCTTAACTCCTTGCAATTCAGTGCATACAATTTATATGTGCATATAATGTAAATTCCGTTCCAATATATATATATATATATTATATATATATATATATATATATATATATATATATATAAATATATATATATATCTCCAACATGTAAACTGTATTTCACCTTGACTTGATTAGTTACCTCATATCCACTGAGTCAAATTATTTTTTTAAGTTTCTTGATAAAAATACAGGGTCCTTCATTGTGCCTGTTTCTTCGACGCAGTATTCTGACATATACTACAGTACTATACAAGTCACCTACGACCTTTCTTTGTGCCTACTAAACCTGACTGTATGTTATGTTTTTTCTCTATAGTATTGATGAGTCTACCTTTCTCTTTATGATCCTAATAATTATTCCATACGATGCGCACTTGTTCAGGGTATTGGTCTGAAACCTCCAAAAGTAGGATAGTCTTTCTCTGGTGTAAAGGATGTTTGATTTCAACCAGTTTTCCTGTGTTTTCTTGGCCTTCAATAAATGAAAAAGACATTCATGTCATTATCTTATTCATTTTCTTTTTATCCAGCTGTCATTTAACGTCTTGTTGAGTTACGCGCATTTCTGTCACGTGTTAGATTTTGATCAGATTCTGGTTAAAGACTTTATCCATTGTTCTCGGATTTGGGCTATATTCGTTCTCTTTACTTCCAAACTAATGAAAGTTAAGATCCACGTGTCACAAGCAGTTCACACTACATACGTTTTAGGCTGCTCATTCATATGTCTAAAAGCAGTCTTAGCAATGTCACCGAAAGAACGGTAAATAAATGATACCTACTATAAAATAGTAGGTATTTACTGTAGATTAGTCAAGCATTTACAAACTTCGGAGCCATGACTGATTACTGAACTCCAATAGCTAAGGTCAGGTGCTAAATGTAATTAAAACCTATTTTACCATCCAAGAAACAAGACTTCATACAGAAATTTGCATATCTGGACGCATTAAAGGGAAAGCACGTAATACCTTGGGTGCATTGCAATTTTAGGATCGTTGTTTCTTGATTGTTTGTCTATATGGTGGTTTTACATTGTATGGAACCAGTGGTTATTCAGCAACGGGACCAACGGCTTTACGTGACTTCCGAACCACGTCGAGAGTGAACTTCTATCACCAGATATACACATCTCTTGCTCCTCAATGTTTCTTGAAGAAATGTCTAAATCCTTTTCTTGTGTTAGTTTTGCTTTCTGAGTAACTGAATTTGGGTTGCACTCGTATCTGGTTTGCTGGAAACCTGCTTGCCAGTCCTACCTACCAACATAATGTTACTTTACGATTCTAAATGTGTATATATGTATGTGTATATATATATATATATATATATATATATATATATATATATATATATATATATATATATATACACATACATATATATATATATATATTATATATATATATATATATATATGTATGTATGTATATGTATGTATGATGTATATCTTAAAGGCACAATAATCGGGTTGGTTACCTTAGCTCTTGCTGGTTAGACAGATGCGAAATGCTGGATTCCTTGAAGATGCTGAAATGAAAAAACAGACAGGATAGCTTACCAGCACATCTTTGTGGTCAGTGACACACTTCGAAGATCACAAGTTGCATGCATGAAGCATGCATGCCTCTTGTGTGCCAATCGCTGTGTGTGTGTTCGTAACGACAGAAAATGATATAATCTGAAGAACAGTTGTAAAGGGGGGACTTACTGATTTTGATTGATAGTGTGTGTTGGCTTTGCAATGACACAACGTCCTGGAGACTGAACTTTATTACAGGATACTCGGGAGCCAAACTGACTCGCAAACGCGTATACAGAATTACCTATAACGGGATGCATGCTCGGCAGCGCATGGCCGAAGAACATATCGTACATCCCCCCCTCAGAATAAATACTTATACATGGCAAAAATAAAAAGGGAAAAATACAAAACATATCGTACATCCCCCCCCCAAGAACATCTTATACATGACAACAAAATAAAAAGGGGAAAAATGCCCTTAGATCAATGAGACAAGAGAAGAAACAAAAAATTAAAGCTACTTCTCGATGCATACACAAAACGAAATAAAATACATAAATTCTCTGAAAAGAAATATCAATTCCTGATGCAATTGCATACAAAAGATAATAACATCACTCTACAAAGTTCTTTGAGCCACTTGGGTTTACCAGCGGCTCTTTCTGGCCTATCAACGACGTTTTGGCTCCTGTGTGGTGCGTGTCCCTGTTCTGTCGGGGTATGGTTTGCGGAGGACTCGTGCTGGGACATGGGCGTGCCAGAGGGCGGAGCGATGACTCTCAGGTGTCGTCTGTTTCTTTTTGACAGCCTGCCGCTCCCGTTAAGCTTGACGGTGTACTGACGATGGGGCTTTGTTTCTTGGTTTTGTATGCGTACATGGGTACCTCGTTCGATGGGCGGCAGTCTTCTGGTAGTGCCAGGGATGCGCATCGCCTCCTGCGACCTTGCCACTTGTAACTCCCTTCGACTATCGTCTGCCTCCAATATCTGTCTACTAACAGGTGTCTCCTGGCCGTCGGTACCCCATCGCGCAGCTGGCGACCCGTTGCAAGCTGAGACGGCGACTTGTTAATTTCCCTGAGAGGAGTGTTGAGATACTGAAGTATTCGCCAGGGCCGTTTGTCCGACTCAAGGGCTCCCACCCTTTAATGTATTTCCCGGAGTAGCCTCTTCGCCGATTTGACAAGCTGCTTCTGCCTGCCGTTAGACTGGGGATACTGGGCCGACAACAGCCGGACCTTGACCCCCATCTCTTGAAGAAGGCCTCCATCTCCTCGCTGGCCAAGTTCGTGCCTCCGTCAGTTGATATTTGTTCTGGGGCTCCCCAACGCGAGAATATGATCGAAGGTGATTACTGATTTGGGTTAGACGTGGCCACACCATTGGGAAATGGCCACTTCTAACCAACCTGTTAGTCTATCCGCCTACACCATGTATACACTGGCCTGTCTATCTGGACATATCTTCGACGACTTGCTGGAAGGGATATTCCGCAGGCGTGTGTATCATTTCTTCAGGAGGCAGTGAGGGGGCATGTTCATCGCATGAAGCACATCGGGCGCGGCAATGCTGAAGGCCCCTTCTATTCCCGGCCAATAGACCGACTGCCTGGCCCGTCTAAGCATCGAGTCGAGGCCTTGGTGTCCTGCGTGTAGGTTAGCGGATACCTGGCGGCGTAAATCCACCCGGAGGGTATAACCAGCGAACACATCCTTGGTCCACTGAGTATGTCACCAGATCCTGGTTGATGGCTAGCCGGTCCCGAACGCTGAAGAAGGGGCGAAGGCAAGCGAGTTCTTGCGACTTCTGTTTGGGGCCAGTCGCCCGCTGCAACCCTTGCAAGCAAGAGCTGATATACAGGGTCGTTAGATGCGGCGCTCCTTACGCAGTCTTCATCCAACACGATGATATCCGGTTCCAAGGCGGCCACGGTTGCACATGCCACTGCCATTGAATGTCGTCCTCCAAATCCACGTCGGAAGCTTCGCGGGGTGCTCTCATGGTCGGTACCTTGAAAGAAAATCCGCGGCAGTGTTCCTTTTTCCGGGCAGGTATTTTTTCATGTGGAACTTGAACTGGAGTGTCTTCTCTTTCAGGTTGAATAATCTCGGGTTGATGACGTCCTTAAGGGCTCTGTCACCCAGCAGCTTGACGAGAGGACGGTGGTCCGTGATGATGGTGAGATTAGGACACCCAAGTAGGAACAGCCTGGCCTTCCGCAAGCACCAGGTAACTGCCAGGGTTCTCCTTCTACGGGGGCATACCCAGCTCAGAGGAGGTGAGGTGTCGACTACCACACAGGGCAAAGGCGCCAGCCGCCCTTAGCCAACAAAAGGGGCTGTCAGCTGACTGACAAATACAATACTGCTGACAAGGACTACGAACCCGATAGCCTTTCTTTACTCCAATCCGTCATTATCGTCGTAGGGCGTGTTTTGTCGTAATATGCCAAGCCGTCCTTGGCTAATTGACAGATGACCTCCTGTGCCTGCCGGAGTTTGTCACGTAGCTGACTATCCCAGTAAACGTTTTTTCCATGTGGGCTTTCTTGAGGAGGTCCTAAAGGGCTCCATGATGGGCGCCGTTGCAAGGAAGGGCGCTAACTGATTCACGAACCCGAATCACGACCTAATATCCGTGATGGAGGGCTTCTCTGGCATATGGAAGTTACGAATGGCGTCTAGTCGTTCGTCTGCGGGTTTGTATGACTCCCATCCCAGGTAATAACCGACGAAAGTGACCTCTCTCTTGCAGAATTTAAACTTCTCGGGCTTGAGTGTGATACCTGCAGAGGCACACGTTGACAGGAATTCATATACATGCCAGAACGCCTCTTCAATGCTGTGATCGTATAGCAAAGTGTCGTCAACGCATTTATGCTTTCTGGTGATGTCTTGCAGGGCATCATCAAACCTTTTTGTGTAGGCGTCCGACCGCCGAACAGTGACCCATGGGTGTTCTACGATAACGGTATCGTCCCCATGGAGTGATAAAGGTCGTAAGCGGGCGGCTGTCTTCGTCCAATTCCACTTGATGGAAACCCCAGTGGGCGTCCGCCGTAGTCTTGTACGTATGAATGGGGATGCTTGAAATCATGTCGAAGGGTGCCGGTGTATGATGAGTTTCCCGAAGACAGTGGGCGTTGAGGCGCTGGAAGTCTACTGTGCGGCGAGGTTGACCCGTCTTCTTGGCGACAACGACCATCCTTGCACACCATTCCGTTGCATCCCCCACTGGGACATCCGGTTCTATCACGCCCTTCCGAACGTCCTCGTCAAGTTGAGCCTTGACCTCCTCTTCCAATGCTTAGGGATTGTCGCGGGCGTGTGACAGGCATAAGGCACGGCATCAGGCAACAAATGGATGTGGTGCTGCTTGCCCGTCATGACAGGTAACGGTTCCCTGGTTGTATTAAAGGTTGTTGAAGAGAAATGCCGTAATAACCACTCCTCAAGTCTCGGTATATTCTCCTCCACAGGCGGGATGGGTAAGGTGGCTGGCTTCATTGTCTTAGGGGAGTTAGGCCGTGCGACGTCTTCATTAAGCACATCAGCTGATGCAACGAGATGGTAGGGGTGAGGGAAGTCAGGGGGTACTATTCCCAGCTCCTTACAAGCATTCACGATATATAGAAGTTCTTGGCCATCGGCACAAAGTAAACCTCCTGCTTCGTGCGTCGCCCACCTATATCAATGAAGCATGCCGTTGATCCAAGACATCTCACTCGGAGATTAGCTACGTCCCTCAGACCTGCTCGCGGCTGCAACTCCAGTGAATTTATTTGCAGTCTTGAGAGAATCGTGGGTCCGGCAACGCAGATCTGTGCTCCTGTGTCTGCTACGACGAGTGTGGATACTGAATTCCCCCCGTTTCTATGGGAAACACAAGCCTTGATCGTGGGTGGGGGGAGAGGTGCATGTCTGCAACAATCGCTAAACTCGAGGCAAGCGGCGCTTTCTTCGTATTCCTGCAGCATTTCTGAAAGTGCCCTACCTTTTGGCACCCGTGGCACGTTATACCTCTTGCTGGGCACGACGCTCGACCAAAGGGATGGCGCCCCCCACAATTTCCGCAAAGCTTCACTTTGGAATTGCCGCACAACACCGCGACGTCTGGCTCTACGTCATCAATGCCTGTGACGTCATCACTCGAGGCGCCAGCAGACCCCCTCTCACTGATAGCGACGCGTGGGACACTTTCGACATCTTGGCGTGCAGCTTCGAAAGTGCAGCACAGTGCCTGAAGGGCATCTACACTCTTAAATGTCTCACATGTCTGAAAAACATGCCTCTTTAATACAGGGTCACTGAGGCCTACCATTATTTTCCGCAACAGCATGTACTCTATTAAACACTCCCCGCATTTGGGACACTCAAATCACAGTCGATGGCCTTCCTGAGCACACCTCGAAAAATAGTCGCTCACTAATTCCTCGCGCCCTTGTGCGAGGGCAAAGAATTCAGACCACTGAACTGCCTGATTCGATGACCGCAACACAATATTCCCGATGGCGTCAAGAGCCGCGTCTGGGGCGAGGGCATTCCATTTGGCATCTGAATACCGAGCGTCCAGTGCACGTTGCAACGCCGGTACCACAGTTGAGCCTAATGTGCAGGACACATCCTGCGGCGGAAACTTGTTAAGGTGAATCCAATACGTCATCGAACGCCTCCAGGATCTGAACGCTGCCGAGGACATTATCGCCTCACACTTCTCAGGGGCAGCAGAGACAGGAACTTTACCGGCACGTGCTCCTGAACCGGGAAGGGCATCCTGAAGGGAACGGATGGCACGCTGCTGGTCTGCAAATAACGTCTGTGCTTGCATAACGGCCTGTGACAAGGCCCTTGGCATTGCAGGTGAGGCACGCCTCGGCGTGGCCTGGGGTGGTCGACGTATCTGGGGCATGGCTTGGTCCTTATCCTACTCACTGCGCCATGTTGGGTTTGCAATGACACAACGTCCTGGAGACTGAACTTTATTACAGGATACTCGGGAGCCAACTGACTCGCAACAGCGTATACAGAATTACCAATAACGGATGCATGCTCGGCAGCGCATGGCCGAAGAACATATCGTACAGTGTGGAACACGCTATGGAGGTGTTGCAGATCCGTCGGACAAGGTACCGTAAAAGAGAACTTTGAAAAAGTTAACATTTTAAGTGACAATTACTTGAGCCTAGGGAAAGGGAAATCAGGTACGGCACACATTCTTTATTGACGAACTTTAATATTTTAGTGATGTCATAATTATGGTCTCTTTATTTCAGATGGATTCGAAGTCACCTATAGGTTATTCTCTGACTGGTTTTGACTATTAAGAAACTATTAATGTTTGGACACTTAGGGGAAGAGGGGGGTACTTACCTAAATATGATTTTGAGAGGAATATGATAGTTTAACGTTTCTTTTGAGTCAGAGTTAATTAATTTTATTCCATTTTCATGTTAGCTAATTTTGGGAAATAAAAAGTATATTTTTGTAAGTATGGGAGTTTACCTTTGCCTAGTTTGACTTTCAGCCAACGCCAAAGAGGGCATGCAACGGAACAAGGGTAGGTTATGTTGCCAATTAGATGTTTTGTTTCATTTTGTTTAAACAAGTGTCATTCGACCTCATTAGGGATTTTCCCTGTTAGAGTGGTGGCAGCGGTTAAAAGGTACATTAATGCCTATAGGTAGCGCCTCCAAAGAGACTAGATAGGTAAGGTATATTTTAGGGGAGAGTGGTTATAATTATGTATCGGGCAACTGACTCTATTGCTGACTTAACGGAATTAGAAGCTGTGTACCTAGCGCGGGTAGTCATCTTAGTGGTTGTTTAGTGTAAAAACGTGTTCCTGTGTTTTGGGGGGTAAAGTGAATTTATATCATAATGGGAATTGATTATGTGCGGTTGCAAGTGTAGCCGGGTACTGACTTTGGTCCTATGAATACATGAGTGTATAAGTTTATTTTCTCTTTTTTTTTATTGGTGTTAATTTGATAACAGTTTGATGTCCCTCGAGATTCGGTGGAAATTGGTGGTTTTATGTTATTAAAATACATTACGAAAGTACTATAAGTTTCGTTTTTGTGCTTGGCATGAGAGAGAGAGAGAGAGAGAGAGAGAGAGAGAGCAAGGCAGCAGAGTGGACATCTGAGCTAATTCATCAAAAATTTTGGTTCGACATGCGTTTTCTTTCTCTCACTTCCTTCTTCCCATTTTTATGTACCAACGTGACCTTGTACCAATTAAATCAGCTGATTAACCTTGAACCTGTTATATATATATATATATATATATATATATATATATATATATATATATATATATATTGTGACGAAGTACCAAGTATCTGGTTACTACACTTAGTACCAATCATTCATTGTTACCTCACCACAGCCAGACACCTGAACCTTCATCACAGGTGAAATACAACTGAATACTCTAAAGGCAACAGTGACCCCTTAAACAACTTACCAGTATTGCAGAAAATCAGACTAAGTTAATTAAAACAGGTGTTAGGCAATCTTATATGTAATTAAATTAATTAAAGAGCATCACTCCATCAACGACTTTCAAAGTCTAAGTATTTCCCTGATTTCAAAAGTCTAATTACTTCCCTAGTTCTAACTCACTTCAATTAAATTGAAGGAAAACAGCTCAGTTACCACTCAATGTTTCTACCTAAACAAAATTAAACATGTTGAAAAAGAAAACACTTATAAAAATTTTAAATACAAAAATTTATTATTAAACTCAAAATTATAAGTAAAATTCACAATCTCAAAGAAATTTACTGTTATTTGAAAACATCACAAAGTTTAATTAATTCTTGAATTATTTAATTTATCAAAAAAATTAAGAAAATTTATTAATTCAATCAAAATTTAAAAGTGTTATGTAATAACTAAAATTTATCAATTAATTCACAAGTGTTAAATAACTCTAAAACTTGAAAAGAATTCTAAATAAATACAAATTAATTCACAAGTGTTAAATTCAATTAAATGTGCAACGATTAATTATTGAAAACAAACAAGTTAATCAAATTGTGAATGTAAATGAAAACACAAAAAATGTGGAAAATACCAAAATTGCAAAAAACATTAATCAAACAGAATATATATAAAAAACCACACTTCAATGAGAAAAAATGGACAAATGCAAAAAAAAAAAATCACTTCAATAAGAAAAATGGACAAATGCAAAAAAAAAAAAAAAAAAAAAAAATCACCAACACCAAAATGTAGAAAAATGGTAAAAATTCCCCTGGAATAACTCAAGTAATTTCAGTATTTGAAGTACTTTTTAAGTTTAAGTTTAGTGCACTGAACTTAATAAAAACTTGGTATACCCATTTTAGAAGCCTTTTTCGAAATCACTAATAAACACTTACACACGAGGCACCTGTTACACACTTTTACAACGTCTGTTCAGATTCCACAAATAAACATTAATGATATCAAATAACTTTCAAGAAATATCATCTAAAATTTATAATGAGTGACAGAACTTTATAAGATCTTTTACGTTAAAGTTATCACTGAATTTGAGAGAGACCAAAAACGCGACGAGGTCTTAAATCGGAATGATTTCCCTTCCTTTTGGAAGCTTACAGTGTTCGTCACACAAAACGTTTTGGGGCCGAGAGACAGTTACTTTCATAAAAATTCTCCTTCAAAACAATATCAAAAGAGAAATTGGAATTACAATCGTAAATAACATTTATTATTACGTGATTTAAGACAATAAAAGTAATTTAATACGAGAGGAATAATTATTTACATTGAAAGCAAAACTAAATGACGTCACTTCCCAAAGATGACGTATGCTTAAACAGAAGGTTCTAGAACGATCTTACGAAAAGATGAGGCAATATACCATTGGAACATGGTGAAATTTCCATTTCAAGATCTAAAAATTTTAAATATAAAAATTTATTATTAGTCTACAAATTCTCTTTTGACAAATCGAGAGATATAAGAGTTAATTTACAAGTAATATTAGATAGTTTTCAATA
>NC_061103.1:11863803-11891105 GCF_015104395.2 Macrobrachium nipponense | reverse complement strand
TATTGAAAACTATCTAATATTACTAGTAGAAATTTGTAGGACTAATTATAAATTTTTTTGTTTGTATTTAAAATGTTTAGATCTTGAAATTGAAATTTCCCCATATTCCTATGGTATTGCCTCATCTTTTCGTAAGATTGTTCTAGAACCTTCTGTTTAAGCATACGTCATCTTTGGGAAGTGACGTCATTAGTTTTGCTTTCAATATAAATAATTATTCCTGTCATATTAAATTACTTTTATTGTCTTAAATCACGTAATAATAAATGTTATTTACGATTGTAATTCCAATTTCTCTTTAGATATTGTTTTGAAGGAGAATTTTTATGAAAGTAACTGTCTCTCGGCCCCAAAACGTTTTGTGTGACGAACACTGTTAAGCTCCCAAAAGAAAGGAAAATCTTTCCGATTTAAGACTTCATCGCTTTTGGTCTCTCTCTCTCTCTCTCTCTCTCTCTCTCTCTCTCTCTCTCTCTCTCTCGTAAAAAATTCAGTGATAACTTTAACGTAAAGATCTTATAGTTGGTGGTCGCTCATATAAATTTTAGATGATATTTCTTAAGAGTTATTTGATATAATTAATGTTTATTTGTGGAATCTGAACAGACCTTGTAAAAGTGTGTAACAGGTGCCTCGTGTGTAAGTGTTTATTGGTGATTTCGAAAAAGGCTTCTAAAATGGGTATACCAAGTTTTTAGTAAGTTCAGTGCACTAAACTTAAACTTAAAAATTACTTGAGTTATTCCAGGGGAATTTTTACCATTTTTCCACATTTTGGTGTTGGTGATTTTTTGTGCATTTATCCATTTTTCTTATTGAAGTGATTTATTTTTGCATTTGTCCATTTTTTCTTATTGAAGTGTGGTTTTTTATATATATTCTGTTTGATTAATGCTTTTTGCAATTTTGGTATTTTCCACATTTTTTGTGTTTTCATTTACATTCACAATTTGATTAACTTAATTGTTTTCAATAATTAATCGTTTCACATTTAATTGAATTTAACACTTGTGACTTAATTTGTATTTATTTAGAATTCTTTTCAAGTTTTAGAGTTATTTAACACTTGTGAATTAATTTCCAAATTTTAGTTATTACATAACACTTTTAAATTTTGATTGAATTAATTAATTTTCTTAATTTTTGTGATAAATTAATTTTCATTTAATCTTACTTAAATAATCCAAGAATTAATTAAACTTTGTGTTGTTTTCAAATAACAGTAAATTTCTCTGAGATTGTGAATTTCACTTATAATTTTGAGTTTAATAATAAATTTTTTTATTTAAAATTTTGATAAGTGTTTTCTTTTTCACCAGTGTGTTTAATTTTGTTTAGGTAGAAACATTGAGTGGTAATTGAGCTGTTTTCCTTCAATTTAATTGAAGTGAGTTAGAACCAGGGAAGTAATTAGACTTTTGAAATCAGGGAAATACTTAGACTTTTAAAGTCGTTGATGGAGTGATGCCCTTTAATTAATTTAATTACATATAAGATTACCTCACACCTGTTTTAATGAACTTAGTCTGATTTTCTGCAATACTGGTAAGTTGTTTAAGGGATCACTGTTGCCTTTAGAGTATTCAGTCGTATTTTACCTGCGATGAAGGTTCACGTGTCTGGCTGTGGTGAGGTAACAATTAATGATTGGTAAGTGTAGTAACCAGATACTTGGCACTTCGTCACAATATATGTATGTATATATATATATATATATAATAGGTCTATATATATTAGATATATATATATTATCAAAAATTAATATATATATATTATATATCTAACAGGTTCGAGGTTAATTAGCTGATTTAATTGGTACAAGGTCACGTTGGTACATAAAAATGGGAAGAAGGAAGTGAGAGAAAGAAAACGTATGTCAAACCAAAATTTTTGATGAATTAGCGCAGATGTCCACTCTGCTGCCTTGCTCTCTCTCTCTCTCTCTCTCTCTCTCTCTCTCTCATGTCAAGCACAAAAACAAAACTTATAGTACTTTTCTAAAGTATTTTAATACCATAAAACCACTAATGTCCACCAAATCTCGAGGGACATCAAACTGTTAGCAAATTAACACCAATAAAAAGAAAAAAAAGAGAAAATAAACTTATACACTCATATCTTCATAGGACCGAAGTCAGTACCCGGCACATAATCAATTCCCGTTATGATCTAAATTCACTTTACCCCCCAAAACACAGGAACACGTCTTTACACTAAACAACCACTAAGATGACTACCCGCGCTAGGCACACAGCTTCTAATTCCCCTTAAGTCAGCAATAGAGTCAGTTGCCTGATACATAATTATAACCACTCTCCCCTAAAATATACCTAACCTATCTAGTCTCTTCGGAGGCACTACCTAAAGGCATTAATGTACCTTTTAACCGCTGCCACCACTCTAACAGGGAAAATCCCTAACGAGGTCGAATGACACTTGTTTAAACAAAATTAAACAAGACATCTAATTGGCAACATAACCTACCTTTGTTCTGTTGCATGCCGTCTTTGGCGTTGGCTGAAAGTCAAACTAGGCAAAGGTAAACTCCCATGCTTAAAAAAATATACTTTTATTTAACCCTTTCCCAAAATTAGCTAACATGAAAATGGAATAAAATTAATTAACTCTGACTCAAAAGAAATGTTAAACTATCATATTCCTCTCAAAATCATATTTAAGTAACCCCATCTTCCCCTATGTGTCCAAACATTAATAGTTTATTAATAGTCAAAACCAGTCGGAGAATAACCCATAGGTGACTTCGAATCCATCTGAAATAAAGAGACCATAATTATGACATCACTAAAATATTAAAGTTCGTCAATAAAGAATGTGTGCCGCACCTCATTTCCCTTTCTCTAGGCTCAAGTAATTGTCACTTAAAATGTTAACTTTTTCAAAGTTCTCTTTTACGGTACCTTGTCCGATGGATCTGCAACACCTCCATAGCGTGTTCCACACTATCAATCAAAATCAGTAAGTCCCCCCCTTACAACTGCTCTTCAGATTATATCATTTTCTGTTCGCTACAAACACACACACACCGATAGGCACACAAGAGGCATGTATGCTTCATGCATGAAACTTGTGATCTTCAAAGTGTGTCACTGACCACAAAGATGCACTGGTAAGCTATCCTGTCTGTTTTTTTCATTTCAGCATCTTCAAGGAATCCAGCATTTCGCATCTGTCTCTAACCAGCAATGGCAAGTGGGTTTCCAGCAAACCAGATACGAGTGCAACCCAAATTCAATTACTCAGAAAACAAAACTAACACAAGAAAAGGATTTAGACATTTCTTCAAGAAACATTGAGGAGAAAGAGACGTGTATTTCTGGTGATAGAAGTTCACTCTCGACGTGGTTCGGAAGTCACGTAAAGCCGTTGGTCCCGTTGCTTAATAACCACTGGTTCCATGCAATGTAAAACCACCATATAAACAAACAATCAAGAAACAACGATCCTAAAATTGCAATGCACCCAAGGTATTACGTGCTTTCCCTTTAATGCGTCCAGATATGCAAATTTCTGTATGAAGTCTTGTTTCTTGGATGGTAAAATAGGTTTTAATTACATTTAGCACCTGACCTTGCTTATTGGAGTGTTCAGTAATCAGTCAGTGCTCCGAAGTTTGTAAATGCCGTGACTAATCTACAGTAAATACCTACTATTTTATAGTAGGTATAATTTATTTACCGTTCTTTTGGTGACATTGCTAAGACTGCTTTTAGACATATGAATGAGCAGCCTAAAACGTATGTAGTGTGAACTGCTTGTGACACGTGAATCTTAACTTTCATTAGTTTGGAAATAAAGAGAACGAATATAGCCCAAACCCGAGAACAATGGATAAAGTCTTTAACCAGAATCTGATCGAAATCTAACACGTGACAGAAATGCGTGTAACTCAACAAGACGTTAAATGACAGCTGGATAAATAGAAAATGAATAAGATAATGACATGAATGTCTTCTTCATTTATTGAAGGCCAAGAAAACACAGGAAAACTGGTTGAAATCAAACACAACCTTTACACCAGAGAAAGACTATCCCACTTTTGGAGGTTTCAGACCAATACCCTGAACAAGTGCGCATCGTATGGAATAATTATTAGGATCATAAAGACAAAGGTAGACTCATCAATACTATAGAGAAAAAACATAACATACAGTCAGGTTTAGTAGGCACAAAGAAAGGTCGTAGGTGACTTGTATAGTACTGTAGTATATGTCAGAATACTGCGTCGAAGAAACAGGCACAATGAAGGACCCTGTATTTTTATCAAGAAACTTTAAAAAATAATTTGACTTGGTGGATATGAGGTACTGATCAAGTCAAGGTGAAATACAGACTACATGTTGGAGTAGTAAACGTATCTTATAAGGTCTGTATTAAAGATACAGCCACTCTTTGTCCAGTGGCGGATCTGGAAATCTTTCATGGGGCCGGGGGGGGGGGGGGGGGGTGGTGGCCACTCGGAATTTTAATATATATATATATATATATATTATATATTTATCTATATATATATATATATATATATTATATATATATATATGGACATAATTTACATTATATCCACAGATAAATTGTATGCACTGAATTGCAAGGAGTTAAGGATTAGGATGTCTCAAAAACTTATTTGTCCATCCGAGGAGACATAAAGTGCTCACTAATCTTTAAGGGTAGGTTTTATAAGTCATCACAGTGCTCTAATGATTTTGTTTAACTTTCGTTTAAGCTATTTACACTGCTGTTGTTTGCAACTTCTAGTGGTAGTTTATTCCATGTGTCACATATCTTGTATGTGAAGAAGTTCCCACAATGCAGTGTGTTGTATATCTTCAGTTCTAGTTTCCATTGTAAGGACGGCATTTTGCCAAATGTCCGTCCTTCCTCTGCACATACTTTTTATACCATATTACTAAAATGTAAAGCATTTCACGGCCTATCCGCCGATATAATATATATCATGTACTCTCTGCACGAAGATATATGTATATTTTCAGCTGCGATGAAACACAATCACAGCTGGGGCCCCGTCCCTTTTGTATGTGTGTACTTGACGGACACTACGTTTCTGTCCTCATACAGCTGTCTCTGTTCAATAAAGTTAGTTCAAGCTTTCTCCTTGTCTGATTCCAGTCCTCAAAACTGGTGACCTTCCGGATTTGGGACAGTAGCGTCTCGGGCCTCCTACCCAAGAAAACCTTTAATGCACCCATACGGCGCTCAGTCTAGGTTCTCTGGTCTCCTATCCGCGGTCGTCCACAACACCATTAGCGGACTCACAATGGGACGTCCTCTACAGGAGTGTTTTAGCGTTTATCTCACGGTTTGGCCGCCATTTACGACACCTGTTGACCGTAAGAGTGAGCTGGCAGACATGGAGAACTCAGCTCAAAACATGGAGCTGTTCATCACCGTTCCTTCTTGTTCTTCAATGCCCCGACCCATGGCATGATACATGCTCTCCCCAGGTGGTCCCTCGATGCCGCAACCCGCACCCTGATCAACATCCTTGCACATCGCCACCGCGCCAGCAGAGCCCCACTCAGTCAAACTGCCGCCCTTCTCCAGACAGAACATCGCAGCCTTGCTACACTGTGCGGAGATCCAGTAACGGCTCCACGGGATCACCAGGGAAGGAACCAAGGCAGACCTCATCGTTGCAGCCTTCCCGGAGGATGTTTGTTTAACCACCTTGCCCCCTGGATGGCCAGCCAGCCCTGAGCACTGCTCTACAAAGACCTTAAGACCCAGCTCATCCAGGCCTTCTTCCTCGTGATCCCCGAGAGAGCTGCCCATATCTTCGACCTGGTGGCCAACCCCATGACCACCGTGGACCCGAGGCTAGCCTGGCACAAGCTAAAGGAACTACTGCCTGAGGTAGACCACCAAGGACGCAGGAAGGAGGTAAGCCTCCTTAGACAGTCTTCCTCCACCAATTCACGGCCCAGGTCTGCAGCCAGAAACAAATGAATAAATAAAAGATATTAGAGTATCCCTTATAACATATTGGAATAGTATTTACTTGATTTGGGAGGTATTCACCCCTGACGTGGAGGACCAGGACATGGAGAGCCCTGGTTCAGCTAGCCTTCGGCCTGTTCACCGCCACCAGGCCACAAAACTCCCACCCCACCATCAGCTAACAGCCTGCAGCAGGAGGAACCCGAGGAGGCAGGGATCAGCGCAGCCTCCCAGAAAAGGAGAACCTTGCACCCTGCCAGGACAACAGTTGGTGCCGCTTCCACCAGAAGTTCGGCAGTAAGGCAAGGAAGTGCAAGAACCCCTGCTCCTTCGTGCCTCCAAAAAAAAAACGACGGAGGCAGCCCAAAAGGCCACCACCCTCTGGTAGTGGCAGTAACAAAGTCTCACCCCCCAGAGGATTTTATGTTGAGGACACCATCTCCGGCGACAGGATGTTGGTTGACACTGGTGCCATGCAGTCAGTGTTCCCGCCGTTGGCAGAGGACTGCAGCTGCACCCTCGACCGCCCTTGCAGCCGCCAATGGAACCCCCATCCGTTCCTATGGCACCAGGACCCAGACCATCACGTTCCTGGGCCGGACCTACACCTGGCCCTTCATCATTGCCGACGTACGAATCCCTCTCCTGGGGACGGACTTCCTAGCCCACCACAGGCTCTTAGTTGATGTAGCCCGCCATCGCCTCCTTAACACTGAGACCTGTCTCTCTTGTCCACTCACCACAGAACCCAGGGCACCCACCATCTGCTCCATTTTTCCCCACAGGTAAGCCTCCCCCTCCTACAAGAGTTCCCGAATGTCTTTCAACCTGAGCTTCGCCAGGTGGCAGGGGCTGCGCCCAAGCACGTTGTATACCATTACATTGACACCAAGGACACCCGACGCACTCCAACTTCCGCCGCCTCTCGCGAAGCTCCTTCAGGAAGTCAAGAATGCGTTCGCAGAAATGCCGCAGATGGGCATCTGTAGGAAGGCCACAAGCTTGTGGGCGTTCCCCCTCCACATGATGAAGAAGGCAGACGGATATGTGGAGGCCCTGCGGCGGCTAACGCCGCCTGAACTTCATCACCATGCCCAACAGTTACCCACTGCCAAACATGCAGGACCTCACCGGGCCTCTCCACGGAGTAAAGATCTTCTCTAAAATCAAACCTCTTAAAGTCCTACTTTCAAGTCCCAGTCCATCTCGATGACATCCCGAAGACGGCGATCATCACGCCCTTCGGGTCCTTCATGTTCGCCTTCTCCGCCTTTGGCCTGCAGAACGCTGGAGCCACCTTTCAGCGCCTTATGGACAGCATCCTCGGGGCCTTACCCTTTTGTGTCTGCTATGTGGACAACATCCTCATATTTTCCAGATCACCGGAGGAGCACCTGAACCACGTCTGGGTGAACGGGCTTGTCGTCCGTTTTGACAAGTGCATCTTTGGCACGGAGAAGGTGGATTTCCTCGTCCACAAGATCACCCCAGCAGGAGTAGTTCCCATGGCATTGAAGGTGGCTGCAGTGGAAAAGTTCCTGACGCCAACGGCAGTCAAGACAACAGTCAGGGCCCTCCAAGAGTTCATCGGGATGGTGAATTACTACAGATTCGTCCCGGACATCGCCTGGACCATGTATCCTTTGACCGAGGTCTTGTCCTGAAGGACAAGCCAAAGAAGCTGATGTGGGGAGAAGCCCAACAGCATGCTTTCGACCACACCAAGTCGTCCCCTTAGCAGAGCCACAACCCTGGCTCGCCAGGACCCGAAGTACCCCTGACACTCACCACCGATGCCAGCAACACCACATGCGGCATTGTCCTGGAACAGCAGCGTCACCTCACGGTCGTCTGCGAATTCAGGTGCTCCATCAAGTACATCCTGGGGGGAAGGAACCCTGTAGCCGACGTCCTCTCAAGGATCAAGATAAACTCCCTGCACCTCGGCGTGGACTACAAGGACTTAGCACATGAGCAAGCCTCCAACCCTGAAGTACCAGCCTACCAGGCTGCCATCACCGCTCTCCGATGGGAGGACATTCCCTTCAGCCCTTCCAAGACAACGCACCTCTGCGACACCAGCACCAGCCACCCACGCCCCCTGATGCCCGCCTCCCAGAGGAAGCAGGTCTTCGACATGATCCACGGTCTCTCATACCCATCGCCCCACACGACAACCAGACTCATGACAGAAAAGTTCATTTGGCATGGCATCAAGAGAGACTCCTGGGAGTGAGCCAGAAACTGCATTGCATGCCAGAGCAGCAAGATAGGAAGGCACACCGAATCAGGAATAGGCACCTTCCCTCAACCCAGGTGGAGATTTGGGCATCAGTTGGCCAGAAGCCACCCCAATGTCAGAAGCCACTGCAGACGCCTGCGCTGAAGCCCTCCTATCCAGCTGGATCAGCCACTTCGGAATGCCAGACGACATCACTACAGACTGGGAAACCACCTTCGCCTCAGAAACTCTGGACTCCCTGGCATGCCTGATGGGGACAAGCACCATACAATTGGAAGGCACAGCTACCGTGGGTCCTCCTCGGCCTCCACACCAGCAGAGAAGGTTTAAGGCGAGACCCTAATAGCCACGTGAATTCGTCCCCGCCAACAGCGACAACCCCGACATCCCACTGGCAAAACTCCGAGAGACCTACACTGACAGGAGGAAGCAGTTCCGACCGAGGGCCCTGGACTCCTGCAAGTTATGTCCTTCATACGGAACGACGCCACCCGAACCCACCCCTAGCAAGACCCTACCGAGGACCGCACCGCATCATCTGCTGAGAGGAGAAGGCGTTCCTTGTCTCGATCGGCGGCCGCGAGGACTGGGTCTTGATAGACAGACTGAAGCCCACCATCATTCCCAATAAAGACGACCCCGTAGAAGGCCCTCGCAGGACACCACCTCGAAACACAGCCTCGCCGGAATCTGACAGCGCCCCCAGACGTCGCCGGGGCCACCCAATGAAAGCAGTCGAATCCCCCAGGCCCACCACCAGGGTCGGCATCCTGCTTCCTGACTCCCTGGACGACGAAGACCCGGAAGATGTCCCCAACAGATGGAATCTCAAACTCACAGGCTCCTCCAGTCCCCCACAAGATTCCGCTGACAATCAGCCAACGATTATTACTTAATCATTGTCTTGGGGGGGGGAGTATTTGTAAAGACGGCATTTCACCAAGTGTCCGTCCTTCCTCTGCAACATACTTTTATACCATATACTAAAATATAGAGCATTTCACGCCCTATCCGCCATAATATATATATATATTATATAAATATATATATATATATATATATATCTATATATATATATATATATATATATCATGTAAAAATGTACTCTCTGCACGAAGGTATATGTATATTTTCAGCTCCAATGAAACAATCGCAGCAGGGGCCCCGTCCAATGTGTGTGTGTGTGATGGACACTACGTATCCGTCCGCACTGCTGCCTCACATACAGCCGTCTCTGTTCAATAAAGTTAGTTTGAGCTTTCTCCTTGTCTGATTCCAGTCCTCACACCATCCATTATTTCTTGTCTTGTTTTCGTTTTATGTGAAGAGGTTACTGGCTACCTTTGTTATGCCTTTCAGTATTTTGAATGTCTATTAGTTGTCCTCGCAATCTTCGTGTTTTTAGGTCATACTGCTCAGGCTCTCTAGTCGTCTAGTGCCTGATGGATGGAATTAACTTTGTGGCCCTTGCTTGTACACCTTCTAGTCTATTTATGTCCTTTCTTAGTGTTGGTGACCAAAACCGTACTGCATATTAAAGATTAGATGTGGTCTAACTATTGATGTGTAGAGCTGCAGCACTGTACTGTTTCTGTATCTGAAATGCCTCTTTATGTACTCCATGTAGTTTCTGTGCCTTTTCAGCTTTTTTGTGTGGATTTTAATTCCTTTAAATAATAATACCTCCAAGGTCCTCTTCTTGTTCTACACTATTTCGGATATTCCCAATCAGCATGTAGTTGGCATAAGGTTTGTTTGTTCCTATTCGTAACACTTCACATTTATTCGGGTTAAAAGACATTTGCCATATTTTTTACCACTCTCCTATTTTCCTAAGATCATTTCTTAAACTTTCCACCGTATCTGGACCTGCTGCATTTACACCTAGTTTGGTGGCATCTGCAAATTTGGCTATCCTGCTAGTTAAGCCTACATCAGTGCCATTAATGTAAATAAAAAACAAAAGCGGGCCAAAGACAAAACCTTGAGGAACTCCGCTTGTCACATCAATTTCTGATTCATTACAACTGTTTTCTATTAGTTAGCCAGTCTTCCATCCGGTCTGCTATTTCTCCTGCAATTCCTAAAGCTCTAACTTTTGTTATTAGTTTCTTGTGTAGAACTTTGTTAAAGGCCTTTTGGAATCTAAGTAGAGTGTATCTACTGTCCACTACTGTCATAAATACCAGGCATGTTATGAAAAAAACTCCGAGCGGTTCGATAGGCAGATCTGTTTGTCTGAAACCGTGTTGGCTGTTTAACAAGTTGTTTCTATGAGTGTGTGTCTGAGAGAGAGATTGATTGATTAATTAGTTCTTCCTGGCGTCGCAACGACGAGGTTATTGACGCCGCTGAGAGAGAGAGAGAGAGAGAGAGAGAGAGAGAGAGATTTGAAGATTGTTACAGTGTTTCCAACACCTATACCTTGCAAAGAAGTAGTAGGTGAAGTTTCCTTGGCAAATGTAAGCATTAAATACATGCATAAAAAACAAATTACATAAATTTTTCAGTGTTTCTATCAATAGTTTACTTGTTGTGTGCAGTGAGTATACATGATCAAAATTTAATTATAGCTCGGAGATTTACATATTAATCTATCGATGGAGGGCCCACGTGACCAGGTGGGGCCCCCTCAAATCCGCCACTGTCTTTGTCTGAAATATATAGAATAGGAATAATGAATGCAATAGACCGCGTTAGAAACAAATGCAATGGATCAGTTATAGTCTCATGCTAGTCATTTGATCACAGACAACCTGCAGAAAAAAGATCAGATTTGAAAAATGGTTTCTTCTGAGAACCTGGCAGTGTTTTCAGGTAATAAAGATAAAAGCAAATTATCGGTATGCATTCACTTTTACAGTATGAATGATGTAGAAATTAAATGCAATGAGATGTATAAAACAGGATAAAACAAATGATCAAAGGGTTGCTGCCAATATTACAAAAGACTGCTTGAGAGAGCTACGTAGATGGTGTACCAGAAAAATTCATTCATAAACAGAAAAGTTGCAGCTGTGTAATGATAGGTAAGTTGTGTCGGAGAGGGTCAGCAATGCCAGCATTCGTGTATACCAAGGAAATGATGAAGCTGACAGGAATAAGAAAAGTTCCGCAAAACTAGTTGAACCAAATACAGGACGTTACTGAAAGTTCCAAGGTTTATGATGTGATCTTGTTACTTAAAAGATTTAATAGCAAACTAAAATGTCTGAGACGAAGCAGAAAATAGTGAGAATTCGACACTGGATATTAATATAAAATTTAAATCGTATAATAACACATCGTTAGCAAGTAGATCACATCACATACAATAAAAACAGATTTAAGAGTAACTATAAACAATACTGGCGGAGTGAAGAAGCAAATGACAATTTTGAGAATCTGTTGCCCAACTCCCAGTGATATGGGGAGTAGATTTAATTCAAGGAAGAATTTATAGTTTATATTGAATATTTCACAGTTCTGCTTAGAGGAGAAAGAGTATGGCGCCATAGAAATTGAATGAGCACATCTATAGGCAAGCTAAAATGAGACGGGGAGCATTTACAAAGGCGGTCATGTTTGTTACTAATACTTAGCTATTACAGCTATAGTAACGCGTCACGCGTGGTAGTTCTTCAAGAAGATACAATCATACAACGTCTTTACTATTTGACTATAGTTACTACTGCGAAACATTGCATAAAGCACTATTATCTTTTCAAATAAGTAAGTATGCTACTGGTGATCTACGTTAGATGTCATAATAGAATTTGATGAGTGTACCTTAGAAGCGCACACCCCGTCCAGATCGAGAGAGGTGAAGGCAAATGACTGCCAATTTTCAAGACACGGCACTTCGATAGATAGTAGATAGCCTAGCTTAGGGTGACGTGTACGGTAGGCTTAGTATTCTCATTACACAAGTGGGTCTTCTGCCAGGAAGGATGGCACCGTACCTAGGGGTTTCAGCCTTACCTAATGACGGAAGTGACGTCGCCCCACCTACCTAGGGTAGAATATCACGACAGGCCAACCCTCATCACGGTGGACGGGTCTTATTCACTCGATATTTAATTGGTGAAACAAGAATACAATTGCAACTCTAAGCATACCATTTAAAAGACTGAAGTTTCGTCAACATAATGTGATATATGAAAGCCCCATACGAACTAAAATAAGCATGTGAGCTCTTCGTAAAATATGTTTTCAAGGCAGTTTGTTTTAATCCAATATGGCGGCTACGTTTTGCATGGACGGTTCTCATCAGTGACGGCCACCATCTTTCCCCAGCCTTCCCAGCACTCATTTGAACAATGTTAGCGTATATAGGGTAGATCATCACAGCAAGCCACGCAGGCCAGCTACCATCAATGCAAGCCACCCTCCGAAAAAGTACATTATAACGCGTCCTGACACCCGAGATGGGCATCAGTCGCGACTTGTTGTTGGTGAGAAACGGAGCTAAAGACCTCTACTCTCCTTTCGAAGTAAGTATTTTCCCCAAAGTTAGAAATTAAGGCCAAATTTTAAGATTTAAACAGATTTAAACAGAGGGTACTGAAAACGGTCTCAAACGTAGTGCAAATCTCACCAAAACGCGTTCAACATTTTTACTTACAACTCGAGGTATTTAGAAGATTGACGCCATCTCGATGTTTACGGAGTAGCTTGTGTCAATAAACTAACCATTTCCTGTGATAAATCCGCACACCACTTGTACCCACAGACGCTGGAGCACTTTTATCACAACAATCGAAACACGATTTCTCATCAACAACAAGCCAGGCGTAAACAGCTGTTGGGGGTAGAAAGAGACGAGAAGCGTGCTCTTGGCTAATTTTTAAATAAGTAGTAAAACATCAATATTTTACATATTTATGATGATTAATTTGAAAATATTCGTTATTGAAAAAGTAACTCGACTCTGACTCAAATTTAAGTAATTATTTTTCTGAATTAGAACGTTCTTTCAAGTTCTGTATTATGACGTCACGACATCTTGACTTTCGTACCTATTGTAAATAATTGCTATACTCAACTGTCATTGCAGAACAGTTTACCAGTTATTCGTGCAGATTGTTATCAGCTATACATGTAATTGTTATAATCGTAATGCGCATATATATCTTTATTATTTACTTTTTGGATATATGAAGATGTTTTACTGCTGGATTATCGCCGTAGTGTGACGCAATCGTTTTCGGTCCATGGGCCTCTGTCTGTTTTCGCACCATAAGAAATTATGGGGCCGAATTTGCAATGACCAGAAAGTCGTTAAAATAGAGGGAAAGGTTAGCATTGAGGGGCATATGTTTTGACTGAGAAAAATACAAATTTATTCAATAGCTAGCTTGTAAAAAATACTTGGTTTATAAAAACAAAACTTGATTGACAACTAAGCAGCATGTCTACTATGGGTTTCAGAGACAGTGCAAGCACGTTTTTGGGCAATACCTATTTCTGTAACGAACACTCGTAACAGAGCGAGATTTTTCTTTAGTGCATTACCCCCAGTGCCGTAATTTATAAGGGTATCGTGAATCACTAATCGTAAAGAAAATAACTACACTTGTCCTTGTACTAATAGACCAAAACTCCATTATCCAGAAATGGATAGGAACACACCAGTAAACAGCTCCACCTACCCTCTCCCCCCACCTCCACCGCCACCCCTGTCCTTCTTCCTTCACCTTCCCTTCTCTCTCTCTGAAAGTTGTTGCAGTTTAAACTTATTTTCTATGATTTTTCCATCTATCTATCTAATAATAGTAGTTTACATTGGGGTGGATATATCTAACGATTCACTCGGTTGTTACCTGCCCATTGACCGATATATTTACCCTGATCCCTCCACTCTCTCTCTCTCTCTCTCTCTCTCTCTCTCTCTCTCTCTCTCTTCTCTCTCGTCTCTCTCTCTCTCTCTCTCTCTCTCTTTTCCCTGTCTCGCCTCTCTCTCTGTTTCTTTTATCGTAATTCGAAAAATGAACAAGAAAATATATTTCATACTTGTATAGCATTAATTAAATACTTTCAAGTTTTTAATTCAGTCGTAATGATGAATGTAGGTGCATCTACTAGTGCTCGCAAAATAGTTAAGCAGGACATAGGTATGTAAAATTTAAAAAATGAGAGAGAGAGAGAGAGAGAGAGAGAGAGAGAGAGAGAGAGAGAGAGAGAGAGAGAGAGAGGACGGAATAGGAAGGGACATTCACTGTGGCCAATCGGTATGTGCTTACCCTCCACTGGGTATAAGACTATAAACAAAACGTTGAAATTGGTGAAATTAGGCTATGTATTGGAAGTATATATACATAAATATTAAAGCAATTTTTATCATTATTGCATTACTATGACAACTAGAATTCATGGAAACAGTTTATATAATGGAACGGCGTATGTGTGAAGGCCTCCACTAATGTGGCAACGATGATTTTGCCATTCTTAGCATGCAAACATTATTAAAGCATGCAAACATTAAAGGTTACATTTATTTCTGGCATACGATTATTTAAGAAATTCAAAATACTAATTTAAAGACTGAAATCAATGAAAAGTGCTAGCAAAAACAAAAAAGCAAAAAAAAAAAAAAAAAAAAAAAAAAAAAAAACGTAGTCTTTCCTCTATGCACTTTTCCGTATTCGTTCCTCTATGGTTTTCGGCAGCCAGATGTACGAAAACGTTAGAAACATTTGATTTTTATCTACGTTAGAAATATCTGTAATTTTTCGGGGTAATTTGGTTGCAAAAAAGGGATAATCATACATGAATTAAATCAAAATTTTTAAATAACAATGTAAATTTAAACTAAATAACGAGTAAGTAAACATTTAGGGAATAAAACTTGCACTTCGTCGTCTTCCCGTCCGTCTGTCGTCTCTGCTGTTTGTAATTGTGTTTATGGCGCGCGCGCTTAGAAACCAGGAACAGCAACGGGTTTAAAGTGCAATGTGGAGTGAACTGAGACCAAAATGTGTATAATAACAATCAAATAAGCACTGTGGAGTTTCAGTTGTGATGGCAGTAAGGATAAAAAAACCGCCGATTACAAGGTAAGAATGAATCAGTTAACCAATCCATAACCCCGGGAATAACAAGTTTCATACTTTCACTAATATAGGCAACAAAATGTTGTTTTATTGTGCTGATTACAACTGCAATCTTGAGTAAGATCAATAAACGTTACATACATACGCTAACATTGTTCAAAATGAGTGCTGGGAAGGTGGGGAAAGATGGTGTCCGTCACTGATGAGAACCGTCCATGAAAACACGTAGCCGCCATATTGGATTTCAAAACTGCCTTGAAAACACTATTTACGAAGAGCTCACATGCTTATTTAGTTCGTTATGGGGCCTTTCATATATCACAATATGTTGACGAAACTTCAGTCTTTTAAATGGTATGCTTAGAGTTGCAATTGTATTCATGTTTCACCAATTAAATATCGAGTGAATAAGGACCCGTCTACCGTGATGAGGGTTGCCTGTACTGATGTTTCCCCCTATGTAACGTTTATTGATCTTACTCTAAGATTGCAGTTGTAATCAGCACAATAAAACAACATTTGTTGCCTATATTAGTGAAAGTATGGAAACTTGTTTTTGTTCCGACACGGCATACAAACCTTCGGTCCTTTACAATAGGAATAGGTACTAGCGGCAGCTGGATAGGTCGTAAGCTTTCGAACAAGGGGTTCGGTAGTTAACTGCTTGTCCGACAGGCGCGCGCGCGCGACTGGGAGGTAAACAAATCACTTTTGCTTTCGGCCTGCTGGCTAGTAGACGTGTATCATCGCTTCTCTGCCCGCTTCAATCGTCGGTGCTTTACGCATGGTTGGTTTTTGTTTTCCTTTTTCTATTTATCTAGTGAAACTGAATTGTAAGTACAATCATTTCATATTTATTTCCATTGAAATCAATTGTGAATTAAAGGATCTTGGTTCTCCACGCCCTCCGATTACCCGAGTGCCGGGGCTGAGGGCGTAAGTGCGGGAATTCATTTTCCCCAGAAATGATCCTCGTATTGTTATGCTCGGTGCCGAGGGCGGGAGAGCGCTCGCTCCGAGCTTATATTTGGTTGGAAAATGTGTAGATGAAAATCGTAAGTAAAGTGCCCTTTTCATTTATATTTTTTTTGACCTGTATGCGGGGGGGGGGGGTCGTTGAGAGAATGCGCTCGGCACGAAAACTTATTCTGTATGGAAGTGGAATCGCAAGTACAGTATTCTTTTTCATTTTTCATATATTTATTTTGATTGTAGCAATACTCATTTTGGAATCAGTTTCCGCTCTTACCCGGGAATTTATCCTTCCCCTTTTTATTTTGTATGAAGTGAAATCGCAAGCGCAGTATTCTTTTTCATTTTCATATATATTTTGATTGCATCAATTCATTATGGATCAAGGTTTCCGTTCATAATCGGGAATGGATCCTTTTACCCTTGCGCTCGGTACGATGGGCGCAAATGCGCTCGATCCGAGCCCTTATTCATTGTGAAGTGAATCGTAATGCAAGATTCTTTTTCATTTATTCCTTTATTATTGATTGCATCATCAATATTTATTTGGTTCAAGTTCCGCTCAGTCATGAATTGATCCTTATGCCCTTGCATTCGGGCCGAGGGCACGATTGCTCTCGGGCTCTTATTATTATTGTTGGGTACATGGGTGCTGGGCGGGGGTGGAGAACGAGAATCTCTCCCCCCCCCCCCCCCCCCCGCATCGCTCAGCTCCCACAGATGGCCCTTCCCCTTCGGGGGGGGAGGTTATCTGCGTTCTTCTCCTCGCCCGATCCGTCGAGCGCGGGGAGGGCGCTTGGTGCCCGATGTACAATTGTATTCGGGGTCTTCCGCTCGTTCGGTGTGGGGCTCACCCCCCCTGCGCGAGGCGAGGGTGGACCTTGGTGAGGTATGGGCGTCCTTCCATTTGCAGGGCGTGCTAGTGTCCAGGGGCTGCGGTTCTATGTCTGGGCCTACTGCGGTCACCCATGGAGTGGTGACCACGCTCCAGGTGATGACGTCCCTCCTCACCTGGTGTACTCGCCTCACGTGGTAACAGTCTTGCCTACAGCCGCTGTGAAGTGCCGTTCGCCGTACCGAGGAGGGGGGGTGGGGCGTGCCGCCGCCGCTAGCTGTGGTTGCCGCACTGCCGCGACCACACTTCCGCTGCCCTAGAGCTCGCCCCTGGACCTGCCGCCGGTACCAGGATGTTGCTGGCTGCTGCTCCACTTCCTGTGTTTCCGGTACTGCCATGCCGTACCTGCCGATTCTGGGCTGACTGTCCATGCAGTTGCTGCGCTAGCTGTCCCTTGCCGTTGCTGCTGCCTGCTGTCCCCTGCCGTGGCTGCGCTGGCGTGTCCCTACCGATGCTGTGCTGGGCTGTGCCTGCTGTTCCTGAGATGCCCATACCTACTGACGTCCGTCCCTGTTCGTGGTGGTACTACCCCAGACTTTGGTCTGTCTGTACAGGTGCGTCCGGGCCCTGTGGCTTCGGCTACAGCAGCCCCGGCTCCGCCCTGGATAGCAGATCTTACGTCTGTCCTGAGGAAGCTGACGAAGAAGAGGAGGAAGGTGTCGTCGTCGTCGTCGTCGTCTTCATCTTCTTCATCGTCGTCGGCTGCCGCCTCTTCCCCTTCGACTTCTAAGGCTTCACAGCCGAGGAAGAAGAAGGTTGCCTCCTCCCTCCTAAGAAGTCTCCCTCGGGAGCTTCTCGGGACCCGTCTCACCTCGGTGGGACGGGAGGGTTCCTTCCGCTGGTCCTCCTGCTCCTTCGGGAGCGGGGCCCGTCTCTTCTTCCGCAAGGAAGAAGACTACGGGGACCCAGAGGGGTACGGCTAACACCAGTACTTCCTCGCCTGGTGTCAGTGGTTCTGCCACTGCATCAGGGTCCGTCTCGGCCTCTCGTTCGCGGGAGGTACCGAGTGTACGGTCGCCTACCAGCGACCGTGCAGCCAGGAACCAGACCTCTGAGCCCGCTCAGCGTCAGGTTCACGGCACGGGGCGGAAGACTGGTGACAGCCGCTCACGCGACTCTCACCAGACCAGCTCTCGCTCTCGCGGCGACCAGCTGGCTACCCGGGGACGTGACGGTCACGACCGGCCACGGGCTGAGGCTGGGAAGAGGTCCCCCCGTTCGCCGGTGCCAGCCACGGCTGGAACCAGCGACGTGACGTGCCGTGAGGACAAGCACCGGTCTCACTGTGACAGTGGAGCCTGCAGGTCGCCTGACCGTCGCTCTCACAGAGAGCGATCGGGTACGGCAACCAGCACCAGCTCTTCTGACACTCGAGATCGGGGCCGCTGTGCTCAGTCCAGCCGTTCTCCACAGCGAGACGGTTCGACCAGGCCTGCAGCTCGATCGCCAACCGTCCCCGCGGGTTGACGATCGGTCCTGCAGCCCTCCAAGCCTGCTGGTTCTGCCAGCGAGCGAGGAGGGAGCGTCAGGTCTGCCTCTCCCCGTACCTTCAACCTCCTCGGGTACACCGGGAAGGAGCGAGGTATTGAGGAGTGATCGTGAGGGGTGCGCCCCTCATGATCCCACCACGACTCCCTACGTGCCAGGCACGGTTCTTGGGACGGCCAGGAGTATGCGCAATGTGGATGGAGAAGACCGAGAGGGCTGTCGCTGTTCCCCCTTCTTAGGAGAAGGTTCTGCGGAATATGCTCTTGTTCGAAGGGCTTAACGGTCCTCTCTGCAAGATGCTGTGACTTCCGAGATCCAGAGGAACTTTGCGAGGTTATGGCGCTGATTCGTCAGCACAACGACCTCGGGGAAGGATCGCCGCTCCCACCAGCAGAGCCACGTCTCGGCTCGAGTCGTTTTGGGGCCCGAGAGGGAACCCAAATCGACGGTGGGTCTGCCGCGATCGGAGCTTGCCGACTGTGTGGAACCAGGTAGTCTCTCGTCTCCGGACAAGAAGGCTCTCTCAGTTCTGGCCGGTCGAACAAGCTACTTCACCTCCTCTACTGCGACAGAGGCGTTTCTACGTGTCTTCGGGCACCGTATTTGATACCCCTTCGGTCCTCCTGAGAGGTTTCGACCTCGACGAGGACTGGAATGAGTCGGAGGACGGTATCGGCTCTCTCCTGTCAGGTGTCGATCAGCCCCACCCAGACGACGTTCACAGTGGCGGCAGACCCTACCTACAGTATGAGTTCGTAACCCTCCTCGGGGAAAACGTTTCTCCTGACGATACGTTTTCCAGGCTCTGAGAGGCCGGCGATGGCTGCTCCTTTTCTTCTCCAACTGCTAGTTCCGCTGGGAAGGCGAGCCAGTATCCAATTCCTCCCCCATTCCCTCTCTCCTTACGGCTACGAGGGAAAGGGGAGGGATCCTACAGAGATTTCTCTGTAAGATCCCCACGTTAGGGGTGCTGCCTACCGGGTGGACCTTCGGGTCCTACCTGACGTAAGCCCCGGTCGTTGAGGAGGGATCCTGCCCCTTTCTCGATTTTCTACGGGAATCGAGAGGACCACCAGCCGATATCGTTTGACGAATTCGGTGGGGGTTTCGCAGTGCTTAGAATTCTACGGAATTTCTAGCGCACTCAGAGTGTTCAAGTTTTTTACGATCTCCAAACACTTAGGCGAGACCACGGTCCAAAGTGAGCGAGAAATCCCCGATAATTGTTACACGATAATCGGAACCTCGCTTATGCTCGAATTCCTGTAATTTCTAGCATTTGGAAGAAGACTGCTGCTGAAAGAAGAGTATCTCACAGTAGGCGATTAACCTGGAATAGAGGAGAACGGACGGGAACTTCCAGTTTGGCTTGAACTATCGTCTTCGGTATTCTGTTCACCATTGAAGCTTTCCTTGGGAAAGACTTCTCCTTCACTCTCTTGACTAGAGAACGAAGGCGGTCGATCTCCAATCCTTATTTCTCATTCCTCGAGAGGAAAAGAATTTAGGATGGAGGTCGTGGTACAGAACTACAAATATACTACGATATTACCCTCGCGACATGATTCTTTTAACAGTTGAATTGTCCGGGGGGTAGGCGCATACCGTAGTTAACTCTACGGTTTGTGACCGAGACGAATTGTATCTTAATTGAACTGCAACTCGGGGTTGCCTGCAACCTCCTCAGCAGTTATCAGTTTCGATTTTAGATACTTGGTAGTTGTCATGACAACAACCAAATCAGCTTTTGTATTACCGAAATCCGTTTCGTTTAAATATAATTGCTCGAGCGTATTCTTTATGCTCGATGGTTCTAGCCGAAACACATTCCTTCGTGGAATAATGGATTACCTGGCAACTCAGGATGACGAGTCACCGAGAGTTACTGCGTATGAAACTGCCTGATAGCAGCTCAGTAATCAGCTAGGTCTCGGAGATGCACGGTCGGTTACGTCTCTCTCTCCCCTGGTTTGATTGACTACCGAACTGTATCTCTGCCCAACAATCATGGACTTAGGTCTCTGATTAACGGGGATTCTCGCAATAATGAAGGACCATCTATGCTGTGACGCTCGATTCATCGCCTTCGACATTGCGAGAATTTTCAACAGAGATATCTCTTGGACTCTCTCATCTTTCTGTTTGACCGCACGTTTTTTTTTAACAGAAGTCTGTACTAGTCTTCCCAGCTGCATCGCACCGCGATAATGCGAATGATTTTTGCAGACATCTGAGTTTGTCTTCAAAATATCTCTTATTCGTAGGTGTGCAATTATTCATTGCTCGCCCCGAATTACAGATAAGTCAGAAGACATCGCCTACTCTCCGACCTGACAGCTCTACTTCCAAATGTTCAGCCCATGAGAAGCAGTTCTTCAGGCAGTATTTCCCTGTCTTCATTACTGAAAAGCGCTCCTCTTTTATTGCAACTACGATCCTCACCGGACAGCAATGAATAGCGGTTAGCGTTCTCAGTCTTTGTAGCACAGGTTCAGGAATCTTGAGAATCCTTCTCTCGGTTCAGCTGTGAAGACGTAGGTTGCTTTTTCTGTACACCTTCGTCTTCAACGACACATAGTGTTGTTTCTCCTTAGCCGAGAATCAACTATACTATGAGATATCTTGCCATCAGGGACCTCGGTCTCTAGAAGGCAATTGACTTTCGCCTGTTGTGCAAACATGCTTAGAGAATCATCACCCTCGCTCTGGCATCGGTGACGAACAAAATTATTTGTTTAGTCTCTTGGCATAACCCTTTTAGGCGAAGGTCACGTGACTTGCTCGGGTGCTTGGACAACTTGCCTCCTACCGAACGCAGTCAGCGACAGTCGGCAGCTGTCAGAGCGCCCAAGTCAGTTACGAACTTCGCTGTGGACTTAGTTCGGTTGTTCCATAACAGTCTTTTCTTCGTCCTAACGGCTTGTCACAGTACCCATACCATCGACACCCACCATTGAGTGTCGGTGTCCTATCCACTACCGAGAAGAACTTCACTGCATGGGGATAGGAGAATGTGAGACACTTCGCTGCAGATCTGCCGCTGCAGACGAATAGATCAGTATGGGTACAGGACATCACCGAACGTCGAGAAGAGGGATAGGTCATACGACCATTCCCTTCTTTTCCTCTGAGGTAATTGCATGACTTTTCCTGCGAAGTCAAGCATCCAGGGGATGGGGATTCGTGACGCTCGATTTCGTACCGACTTCGTAGCGAAGACTCAGAACCCCTTCGTTTCCGGACGATTCGGTTAGAGTCCTTCACAATCCCCTCCCTAATGGACTTCACCGCCTTCGATGCGAAGGAGATGCTGCTTTGTCCTGTGATCGCGCTTTCTGAAGAAACTCGACATCCCAGGCTGAGTGTTGAAGACTCTTCGTCAGCACCAAGATGACCTAGAAGTTACACTCCCTCGAGTTACACAAGAACTTCTCCGTGGCGCAGGTACTGAAGGCAGGGTCTGGTACAACCAGACCACTGGCACCTCCTTCTGTAAGTGTTTAATAATTAAAAAATATGGAAAGGTTAGTCCATATATAAAAGTCTAAAACTAAAGAGGTCAACCGATTGCTTTGGCAGGAATGTGCTCAGACTAGAGAGCTAAAGTGACGTATACAATATGTAGGCTAAGATAACATGCGTCACCTGTAGTCATTCAATTGTTTATAAACATTAGTCCAAGCTCCCTGCTTGAGACAACTACCGCCTACGTGATCTGTAGCGTGTCTCATTTGATTGTGTGTTCGTATGAAAACTATGTCATTGTATGTATGTTCATATGTTCGAACTACTGTCTGTTCCTTCATAACTTGTAACAGAGATGGTGACAAGCAGAAGAGAGTTAGTGATCGTCATTAGAAGACCTGTACCTCTTTACCTAAGCTTATCATGTAGAGGAATAGGATTAGCCATCATCATTGGCAGAAGCGATCAAGCTATCGTCATAGAAGACTTGTACGATCATACCTGATCTTCATCATGTAAAACTTCAGAAGAATATACTATTTTTATACCTTGTGTTTTTCTACAAGAACCTCACCGAACCATGAGTTTTAACACATCGTCGTAAAGATAATACCGACTTCGTAAGTGATCTACAAAACCCCAGACACTCCATTGAAGATGGAAGTGCAATACCAACCGACTTAGCGTATAGATTATCGCTAGTCTAACATTACCTCATAGGGCGCCGTTATCATACAAGGCACTAGCCCTAATATTGGTGCCAGCGACCAGAAGAAACTCTACAACGTCCTACGAAGAAAAAACAGAATAATAATTCATGTATCATAAGAAGTCAACGACGACGGAAGCAGCAGATTCGTCAAGCAACCTAGTATCATCGTTAGTGAGCGACTTCAGAAAACAACAAGATTCGTCAAGCAACTTAGTATCATCGTTAGTGAATAACTTCAAGAAACAAAACCGACGTGTCCTTTTCCTACGGCAACGGAAGCTTCGTCTCTCATTAGAATCATTCAAGAAAACATCGTTAGTGAGCGTTCCGGCACTGCAAGAAACAAACCGAACAGCGTCTGCAGCATCGGATTTTTCAAGGGGCTCGAATCATCGAAAAAAACAACGCGCACGGGGAAACTGAAGCCAAAACCAGGTCGTCCGCTAAATAGAGAAGGAGGACCAAGCCGGTGTGTCGTTATCGGAACACCGTGACTTCCCACAAACGCAACGCTAAAGTACAATTTTTTTTTTTTGATTCATTTGGAGTAACTTTGAGTGTTTCCTTTGCAGGTCGAATTTCGTTATTCCTGTGGCTGAAGTTACGAGACATCTTAATCTTACTTTTTTACAGAAATTATCTACATCATTGAGATTTCGCTACTGCGAGTTTTATCTTTGAGTGTCTGTTTTCCCAGAAGTTCTACTGAAATATCATAATCATATACTATGTTAATTTTATCAGTTTTGGGTGATTATTAATCCCTTACGTAACAAATCATATTAAACAGTGAATATGCGTTTACGCAGTGGACGTCGTTGTATTTATACAGATGCATGGATAGGGTCGTTTTAAGCACCGTAGTGATTAGAAAACACAACAAAAACAAGTGGAACACCCTACAAATCTATATAAATTAGAGGTAACACTATTTCGGGTCATGACAATAAATGGCTCCGTTTGCAAAGTCCCGATCGCAGTTTTAGCCTTGAGTTTTTTGAGTTATATATATCGAACCTCAATGACTCAACTCAACTTTAAAAATATGGCTGGATTGCAAGGAATAACATGTCTGGTAAAAAACTTTCATCAGGCTAAATGCGCTGACCAGGATCCCTCACTATTTCAAATTTTAGCAAAGAATGAAGTACAAACAGTTAATATGAATACAGTAGAGATAAACTTGTCTTATTAGTAATCGCTCAGTTCCTAATAGTTCGTTCATTCATTGCTTTATACGTAACCAGCAACATAATACTAAAAACACACAATACGTTGCGATGGTTAATAAAGAGAAGGATCCTAATTATGTTACAAAAAAGAAATAGAAACAGTAGCCCGTTCAGAATCAAACAAGCAAACTCGGTGACTGTGTCACCTAGTCAAGCGGTCAAGGTCAGTCGAAAAAAACTGCTTCCGAAGTGTTCAAAGCAAAGCAAATTCCACACAATAAGCGACTCTAGCAGAGTGGGGAAAAGCGATGTTGGTTCATACCAATATCTTTTGAATTAAAAAGGAGTTTTTTCCTATGAAACACACGACCGTATAAGTAATCAGAGCAGGTTTTCGTTTAATTTTAATACATTAAGTTCAAATAAATATACGGTGGATTCAGCCCGACTGTACGCGCCGTAAAAAAAATTAGAATATCTAGTTTTATTTCTTTAGTACACGTATTATCCTGTATTTACGGACTCACTGTCTGTTGTTCGAACTTCCCTAATGAGAAGTCCAAGGATAAGCGAGCGCTTACAGATACTCTATAGTTATAAAAAACGTTGATCTGTATGTAGTGTAATTGTAAGATCCATCTAGGGGTATACCAAATATTATCTTACATCCTGCAAAATAAGGCGGTGTTTTATCAAAGGAAAATCCTATAAACCTTCAACATATTAAAATCCGTTGAACAAAAATGAGACAGTTAATCAAATAATAACTTATATAAAGGAACTATACATTTGTCTCATAAATCGTAACATTGTTCAAATGACCCAACAGAATTCTCCCACAAACCGCAGTCGTACTTTGACGCAAAAATCTCGAGAAGCATGCACCCTCGAATGTCTTAGTGCGTGTAAAAAGACTTTGCTGGGAAATGAAATTTTAATCCTTCCCGACACTCTGAAATATAACGATTTCCGCGAACAAAGCCCTAAAAGTATACATATCGTGGATACGGAAGTTATATAAATATCGCATTTTTTATTGTTGCTAGTTTTTAATCACGCCCACCAGTCGTGATGAATCTCTCTGATAATCTATCTAAGTAATATCCGTAAAGTCATTCAAGCCAGTAGGTGATTCAGCAGAATTTTTTTTATCTTCTACCTGAATACCAGGAAGTTTCTCACTAGCGAGTGATCTCTGGAGAAAAACGGATGTCATTGAAAACATACGGTCTAAGGGACAAACATAAAAGCTATATCGTACCTTCGTGTAGAAACCCCAATGAAATTTCAAAATAGAGATAAATGACGAAGTTGAAATATGTTAGTAATAGGAGTCATTAGGAAATCAAATAAGCCCATATAATTTTTCCCTCAAACGTCATGCCATAAAAGATCGGACTTGGCGTATCTGCGTAGATTCTGTCGCTTAAACAAGGAAACGACTTTCCGATAGTTTCCAGTGCGATGTACCGACGACATCTTATCTCTGTTAGGTTAGAATAAATTTTTTTCCACCAACTTGACTTACTTAAAGGCTTTTACCTGATACCATTACCTAAGTGATTGTACCTCATACTCCGTTTTCAGCACACTCAGGGGACATTATCAATTTTTTACGTATGCCTCCGGCTTACGTTGCGCCCAATTACAATATAGTGTTTGGAGACTTTTAGGGGATAACCTACATGCCTATATGGATGATCTTGTAATCTTTCTAATACCTTAGAAGTACATTCACATAAAGTAGAGCTAGTGCTACAGAGACAAAGACAAATAATCTCAGAGTAAAATATCTAAATGTGAGTTTTTTTTAAAACCGAACATGTTTATCTAGGTTTTATGTGTCTGGTCAAGGTCTTAAAAGTAGTCCATGGTAAGTGTGTCGGCTATTCATAACTTTCCGGTACTTATTAACGTAAAAGGGGGATACAGCACTTTTGCGCTGTAGTGGGTATTACAATCGTAGTAAATATGTAACTCTTCAATCATGACAGCTCCTTTAACAGATCTTACGAAGAAGAGCTTGTAGATTTATTATGGTCTGAAAAGCATCAACAGGCGTTGTTTTTTTTTTCGATATCTTAAAGCGGAATAATGCAGCTTACCTAACTTAAAAATCCCTGATTTAAATAAGGAATTTTTTTTTTATTGCAACAGACGCCTCAGACCAAGGGGTAAGAGGGGTATTACTTCAGTCATATGATAAACAGTTCTTCCCTATAGCTTTTTATTCACGTCTAAACTAAAGCCCTCTGAAAGAAATAAATATGCAGTAATAGGCAAGGAAGGGCTAGGTATCTTTAACACTAGTACATTTTAAGTTCATAATCTATGGCTATCCTGATAAAGTCCTTACTGAACATGAGTCCTTTACCGAGCCAGTTTTTCAAAGGCTTTAATCACAGTCCAAAAGGAACTCCGGTGACAAATGATCATTCAGGTCTTTGGAGCCAAGTTAAGATATCACCTGGGAAAGCAATTATCATAGCTGACGCATTATCCGCAATCCCGCACCATACAGCAAAGAACCATTAATTGGACTAAAAGATATAGAAACATCCGTACCTATTGTTAAAACCGTATCTAAACAAGAAAATTCCTTAACCCAAGAGATCGCGAGCATTGAATATCTGGGTCGGAGCGCAGAACTGTTACAAACTGAACAAAGCAAGCGTCAACAGACATAACCCAAACAATAAACACTTCGAAACGGAAACAGGGTCAGTGGCTAGGCAAAAAACAATAAACACTTCGAGCAGAAACCCTAAAGCAAAAGTATATTTAAAGTATGTGTATCAGAATAATGTAATCAAATGTAATATTATATGTAGGTCTGTGACGAGGTAAACCGAAGAACACAGCAGATGACTACGACTTTTCAGTATTAGTAATAATCTCTTTCATACCAATCGTCATACAAACTGGTTGCATTCCGTCATCCAGGGTTCCCTACTATGTCACAGAAAGCCAAATCACTATTTACTGGCCTACAATGCTTACAGATATAAAAAAAGCACATAACTGATTGTAACACGTGTCATGAAGACAAGGGACACACTAAGACACCTGTCAGTTTAGGAGCCTATCCTGTGCCAAATCAATCCTTGAAAGAATATACGTAGATTATAACAGAATTACGAGTCTGACAGAGGGAATAAACACTTCTTAGTGTTAATAGTTTCCTTGACACGTTATATAGAATTAATAGCACTAAACAACACGCAATTGAGTGCGTTAGGAATATTTATGAGTGCTAAATCAGTAAATATGGAATTCAAACACATAATAATCTGTGACTCGGGTGGTGTAAATCAATAATAATCTCCTTAACACGTTGTGTGAATTCCTTTCC